>NW_021634168.1:0-45144 GCF_004799145.2 Neltuma alba | reverse complement strand
TTTTTAGCAAATCGAGATAAATTCCTTTTACATGTTATTTCATATATAATACAACCACTTCTGAAATTATAGTTTTAATTTTATCCAAATATTTTTTTAGAGATGTTTTGTTGTTAATCGTTAGAGCATGCCTTTTCACGCCAAGCCGATACACTATATTTAAGATTTTCATGCTTTCATTCCAGCCTACGGTTTGTAAAATATGGTTTTCACCAGCTTTGTTAAGCAATTGAATGAGGAATCTGGTTCGATTGAATATTAGAATGACCACATATAGGATAATATATGCATAAGTTTATGTGGAATTCTTGTGCTATTGTAGCTGCAAATTGGTTTCCCACTTGTATGAAATTCTTGTGTGCCGTAACGTTCGTGCGCTCGATTATTTTTTATAAATGTACGGAAATAAAATCAGTAGTGGCTTATCGAAGAGAAATTGAAAGTGACTTGGACATATTTTTAACCATCTAAATTTTGGATCACCGTATCACATTTCATCTAAAAAATTCATTCTAAAGAAACAAAAAAAAAAAAAAAGAAAAAAGAAAAAGAAAGAAAGAATGTAAAATAGATCTGACAACGATAAATGCAAATGCAAGAAATGGTTTGCGCTCGTCAATTTTTGGACTGTTGGCGGGCTCCCCTCGAAGTTCCTACTTACATGATTGGAAAATCTTGGCAGCTCACAATAATACAAGCTAATTTAGTCTAAAACTTACACTCTGGTCTCTCATAGGACTAGACAGCAACTGGTTCCCATGCCGGGCTGGAAGATTGTTCTTTAACCTGCCTCAGAAATTCAAGAGGGCACATATTAATGCGTCTAACAAAATAAAGTAGCTATGTTTACCTGTACGTTTGTGTGCATTCGTTAGCGTTTTGACTATTCTGTCCAGGAAGTTTAAAGGGTGAGTTACATTAAGGTTCTAGAGAAGGAAAATAAATTACAAAACAAGTTTCAGAAGACTATTTAAATGTTATTGAGATTTTTAATAATTTTTTTTGAACCGCATTGTAATTCTCCCAAGTTTAAATCAAACAGAAAACTACGACCAAGTTGTTTGCTAGTTTAGTGAACAACCACTAACATGTCGATGCTTATCTCGTAGCAGGCTATCTTACCATCTAGATCAAAATAATCGGTGGGCGGCAGTGGTTTTGTTCAATATGATTATCTCAAGGTGTTCTTTTGGAAAGCTCACCTTTGCTGATTTAAATAGTTCGTCAACCACCTCAGACAGAGTTGGATGTGCATGGACCGCAAACTTTATGTCCTGTATTATACCACAAAAATGTGAAATTTACTTGACAGAAAAGGACTGCTTTGTCTGCTAATAAAGTACATTTTTTGACGAACATGGACGAGAAAAGAAAAACTTAGTGCCAGCTGAACTCAAGCGGTTGTTTATAATGAAACGCAAAGCGCACACAGAATTTTACCTGAATACGTGTCCCTGATGCTATTGCATTGGATGCTTCGTGGATGAGATCCGCAGCATGCAGCCCGAAAATATGAACTCCTAGTATCTCTCCAGTGTCAGGTCTGTATATCAACTGTATGAAAAACAGTGTAAAGAGTAACCCGTAAAGGCTGTGGGAACCAACTACCAAGTAAATAAATGCAATCAGTGGGAGGATAAAAGTGTTATTGAACAAGTAAATCAGGGACCCAGCTGTCAAACCCAAATAACTTCCCCATACCACCCGCAGCAACTATTATGCAAGGAACTCATTCACTCAACACTCACAATCTCCTGTGGATGAATAACTTTGAAGGATAAAGAAGCAGAAATATAACCTTGGCAAGTCCCTCCCCTTCGTTTTCTGCTAGGGCTTTCGTGTTAGCTTTAAAACTTGTTTTGGAGACACTCACTTCAAAACCCTCTTTTGCAGCTTTCTCCCTTGCTTTAGGCTGAAAATTTTACATGTTTGGTCACAATTCATGAGTTCATTGATTGAACGACCAATAGGAGATATTTAAAAATATAACTAGAATATAAAAAGAAAAAAAGGGTTGGGAGAGCAGAAGTGAAGAGGGATTGGTTAACTGCAGAGTGAAATCAAAGAATTTTAAAAAAATGTTAATGGTATACAGTGGAGAATAAAGCACAAGACACAAGAAGGTTCAGATATATGGTACCTCCGTCAATCCAACCATGCTTATTTCAGGATGAGTGAAACAAGCGGCTGGAATACTCAAGTGATTGAGCACATGATCTCTTCCGGTGATTTGTTCAACCACTGTCAGAAATTTTTCATTCGTAAAAATGGAAGCAAAAGACTCCAATATTAGTAATTTATAGTTTTCCACTTACCTGAAATTCCTTGTGCACTGGCAGCATGAGCGAGCATCAACTTGCCATTTGCATCACCAATACAATACAAATGCGGGACCTATCATTCCATATTTTATTTCAGTAACAAAAAATCTAAGCCAACGACGTATGGTTGTGCAAGAGAGAACTTTGAAACAAACCAGATTGCCACATGTATCAATTACTCGCATCCGCTCATCCACAGGAACAAAACCACGATAAGTTGTAACATTAATCTGGAAAAAAAAAATGTCAATTATACAATTACTTCATTTGGGGAAAAATTTACACTTGGCAGCCACTGGATAGACATACATTCTCTAAGCCAAGACCGCTAGTGAATGGAGCCCTTCCAGTTGCTATTAGTGCAGCATCCACCTGAAGCAATGTAACATAATAACTTGAGATGAGTCCAAGTCAATGAATTTGAATACGTGACAAAAAGGTATAAAGATAATATTTGTCAGTGTTTTGTGACTGAAAACTGTTCACACTTGCAAGACCTGGTGCTATAGATGTTTATGAACTGTAAACGGAAAAAAAAAAAAAAGGGACTTCAAACAATATTACTAGGTCCGGTAAGAAAACGGAAGCCGCAAGTCTCTTGAGCTTAGCAAGACCAATTGCGTCATCAAAAGTGTTGCTGTCGTTGCTATTATTTTTACTATGAGGGGAGAGGGGTTGAGGAGCAGAACCAACCTATGCATCAGTCAGTGGGAGTTGAATTGCTTGCCTCTCTCAGTTACGTGCACTCAGTTTATCATACGCTGCATTGAAAGCGTCCTATAAAAGCATCTGAAAGTAATTGCAAAGATTGAACCTACGTAATTTTGTAAGTGGTTGTTTTTCCCCTCATACTGTGACAGTGCTCACACATGCGTGTCTAGTTTTAGCATTGAACAATTTCTAGAATTTTCCTCTGTTGTAAGTAGAAAATTTGAAACCAAGCGGTATTGTTAAGACTACAAGAATCAAGTTACCTCCAAGGTATCCTTTGGTTCCTTGGTTTTTGCATCAATGAGTTCAATGAAGACTAGATTTCCATCCCTAGCAGGAGTGATCTGCAGGAAAAGAGGGGGAAAAAGGGATGCAGCTTGTCAAAATAGCCATCCAGCAGATATTTATTCAAGCATCTAAAGGTATGGTTACCTTGGATGCAACAACTCCAGTATGATAGTCAATTTTCCTCTGGGTTACGAGAACCCTCTGAGCCAACTTGTTGATATCAGGATCAAGTCCTGGCATAAGTTGATCTAAAGCTTCGATAAAAGTAACCTGCAGAATCCCGTCATTCCTTACTATATTTCTTCTGCAATGGCTTCATTTCGCAAATGAAAAACAATATTTCTTGTATTATTAGATATTATAAAAAAGCATACATTTCAACGGTGGAATAAATTTTTTGCCATAAAAATAACACCTAGAATCAATCATCAATCATTTGCAATTATTTCCCATGAAGATAACCTAATGGGGAGGGCACAATCGAGTATCATAAATACCTCACTTCCAAGAGCTGTATACACATCACTAAATTCAAGTCCAATATAACCGCTTCCTATAATTGCTATCCAGTCAGGAACAAACTCCAGTTTGAGTGCGTGGTCACTGGTAATCACAGTCTTCCCTGCAGGTAATTAATCATTAATATTTTTATAAAGAATATAAGCAGAAATCACAGTTTTGTTTGGCATACGGTGTCTGAGAAGGGCTCCTCGTGATAAATATAAAGGGCCAGCGAACTAATAAATTGAGCAATATATCAGTTTCTTTCAGGTGGAAGAGAAAAGATGATTTGTACCATCAACTTCAATGCCCTCAGGAACGTAAGGGACCGAACCAGTTGCAATTATTATATCTTGTGCTGTTACTATGTTGTTGGAAGAGCCAACTCTCACCTTATGAGGTCCCTGCATCAATTCATCAAGATGGCAAAAGGAAATGTTTCAAATTTCTTTCCAATTTCATGATCAAAAGTCTAAAGTTAAGCTTTTGATGGTAAGTAAATAGTTCATTCTCCCACACATCATAACATGTCACCTACCAAAATGGTTCCAAAACCTGTGAGTATATCTACTCCAAGCGCTTTTAATGAATCGGTCATATTACCACGAATTTTCAAAGCAAGATTACTAGCATGGTCAGCAACAGCTTGTCTGTCGTATCCAGCAGCAGAAACCTAAAATAAGAAAAAGCCCAAAAAGGAAATCAACGAAGGGACCAAATCTCTCACCACAATGAGGAATCTTTAGTATTACTCCTCTTGTATTACCTGTTACAGCAATAATCATAGCAATTGCTTCAGAGCTTAATATAAATACACACTCCGTTAGAAAATTTTCTCACCTGCAAGCCCAGGGACTTTAAGTGATGATCATTTTGTAGTTCCCGCATACGTCCACTTACAGCCAAAAGAGCTTTAGAAGGAACGCAACCTCTGTTTACACATGTCCCTCCCATCGCATCTCCCTCTACAATGGCTGTTTTCAAGCCCTGCAGTCACTGTGTTATTTTTAATTCTCTCAGAGACATAAATCTAAAGACATATATTCTTACTGCCTGTTATGCACGCCTAGTGCAGAAAAGGCACACTTTCTTTTACCTTACAAGACACAAATTAACTATATCCACTAAAGTAATAATAAGCATCCAGGTACAAAAATTTCGTACTGAAAAAATCACATAGAAGAAACAGGACCTTAAATTGTAGGAAACACCCAGGTTTCTGGGAAAACGCCCTTATATACACATCCAAGTTACTCACATATACATATCTATATATATATGTATATATTTTTCTATATCAAACAAATGGCTCAACCAATACTAACAGCAAAAACAACATAAAAATTCCTCGTATGTCAACTCCACAGAACGTCATTTAACACAGGAATTTAAAATAGTTCTACGTGATCCAAGCTGCACTCCATCAAAACATTAGCAACGAACAAAAATGTATCTAATAATTGCCAAATCAAACTTTAAACTCGAAATGTATGTTTAATTATTATGTACTATCTACTTCGACTGAAACCACAATTGGCAATCACCAGTGCAGCCACTGCATCAATTAATGCAAAACAGTCAGAGTACCTTGTCAACGGCATGAAGCGCCGCCCCGTGGCCACCAACGCCAGCTCCAATAATCAACAAATCGTAATCGAATGACTTTGGAGGACTGCCATTGTTGAACCAGGCAGCAGAAAATTTCTTTGGAACTCTACAGCGAGAAAGCTGGATTCTCTGGTGCGCATCGTAGCGTTTGAGCGAGGTAAGACCAAATGCCTCGCGCCTTAAACCGCAGAATCGAAGATTTAAAGGCGTAGCTGCAGTGAGAGGAACAGAGTTGGAGACGAGGTTGACCTGAAAATGGGGGGAGCAGAGGCAGCTAGGGAAGGAAGGGAGTGAAAGTGAGCACTGCATTTTTGAGGAACAGAAACGTGGCAATGGCGAAGTGAGGAAAGATTATAATTTATTCTATTAAAATTAACGTTTCTTTCTTGTATGCTTTTAAAAAATTATAATACCCATTTAATTTAGTAGATTTAATTTGAGAGTTGACGTGAAATTTATTTGATATATTTATTAATTTTTTAAAATTAATTCTATTAGTTAAAAAATATTAATTAACTAATTTAATTAATATTTTTAATTTATTTAAATTATTTAACTAGTTTTTTTTTTAATTCTATTCTAATTAGTTGATTAAACGTTAGATTAAAGGCCAGCTGTGTATTGCTTTAAACGCGCAAAAAACAAAAGAAGGATCCAGATCAGCAGATTTTGACAACTTCCCTGAGACCGTTGCACATGTGGCGAGTCCGTTGCAACTGAGTAATCGGGAATTTCGCATCAGCGTCATTTTGGAACAGCCACGTGTTATTACCCAAACACACGCGTCCTCAATGCGAGCCCTGGTCGTCCGTTCTTTTCTTCATCTTCCCCAGCCTTTTACACTCTTTCCCCTTTCTTGTTTCTCTGATCAAAGAGTACTGGCAAGAGCATTTTGTCTGGTGTCAGAGAATTTCGCTTGTGAACATCAAGAAGGCTTAGCAAGATGAGCAGTAACTTGGAAACACGGTCTTTGCTGGATGAGCTTCGAAGCTTTGACAAAGGCGGTTTCTTTGACCTTGGCCACCCTCTTCTCAATCGCATTGCTGAGAGCTTCGTCAAAGCCGCAGGGGTAACCTCCACTTCTTTCCCTTTGAGTAAATTATCGTTAAGGTCGCGCAACATATTTCGTTGATTCAGTCTTCAATGTATTATCCGGAAGGGAAAGATAATGGTGTATAGATGCAGAAGGGTCCCTAACATGAGACCACTAGAAATCAATTTCTCTGAACTAAGAATTCCGATCTTGATGTCATGAGGACTATATAAAATAATAATGATTGCCTTTTAAGGATATAAATCAATGTAATATGGTTCTCAAATGCTATAACTCTTCAAGCCCCAAAAAAAGAAAAATGCTAGTGTAGTTTACTCTTGCTCTGTGTGCGCGTGTGCGCGAGCGAGCATCTGTAAAACTCTTGCTTATAGTAGTGGATGTGTGTTTACCAGATAGGAGCCGTCCAAGCGCTGTCCCGCGAAGCTTTCTTTATGACCATTGAAGGTTCGCTAATGATTCCTCATTAAACTTTTCTTTTATTATATGATCCATAATAGCAGAGAGAATTGAGATTAAAGAAAGAAAAATGGTAAAGAAAATACTAGATGTATGAGAAAATCTACATTGTGTGATCTAATCACAACTATGTAAGAAAGCATTGAGTCCATCTTAAGCTATTTTGGTGAATTTATAAATTTTTTGGTCTGATTAATGCAAAACTCTATCAGGGGGCACAGGCATGTGTAAGTGGAAACTTGATGATACAATTTAGTATTTACATGTCTGTATGGATTTTTAGGTGCTGGGCTTGATAACAATGACGGTCTACCACCAGAAGTCCTACCTGGTGCCAATAAAAATCGTCTTCCAGGTCTCAGAGGTATCTTAGACAGGAGAGGAGATATTGTTTTTGTGATATGATGTCATTTTATATTCCTTTTGACAAGTTTGAAAACAATGTTGAGTGAACCTTTGTTTCGTAAATGCAGGAGAGACCAGCAGTAAATCTCTTGAGGCCATGGTGAGATTTCACGTAAACTTTGAAGTTTTGCCACATGACCATTTCAAGGCCTTTTATTTTTGTCTTAATGTTCTAAAATTGAACTTTCAAATATAATTGAGCTTAACTATAAACAGTTAACTCTTCTGTCAATTTTTTAATCATGGAATTCCTGCTACTTAGTGTTTCCTTTATTCTTCTTATCAGGTGAAAAATACTGGAAAAGAGTCCTTACAATGGGGTAATGATAGACTTTCTTAACCTACAATAAACTTCATTCTTCTATAAACATTGAAATTACAAAGGAATACATGTGTTCATTTGTGAGTAAAATAATATTTTTGAAACGGATAAATCTATATTTGTGAGTTTCCCATGCTTATGATGTTTATCTCTCGGATGACTGGGCTATTCTGAATCTTAACAAATTCTCCTCCCAACATGCAGGTTTGGCTGCAGGAATGTATTCAGGTCTCACATATGGTCTGAAGGAGGCTCGTGGAGCTCATGATTGGGTAACACAACTGGACTTTAAAACACAGCTTTTTTTATTCCCAAAAAAAAAAAAAAGGAAAGTCGATGTTCTTGTCGCTAATTTACTGGGCCTTTGCTTGGATCAAGAGCTTTACCACTGCGCTAAAATTTCAAGCTCTCATATAAATAAAGCTAAGGGCCCTTTTTATATGGACCACATTTAAAATGAACAAATGACAAGAATTAAGTATGTCACATTGTTTCAGGCATGAAGATTTTCCTTAGCTTGGCTGCAGATTGTTTTGTTTCTGGAATTCACCAAAATGATTCAGAATAATCATGAAATGTGTTTGATGCAGAAAAACAGTGCAGTGGCGGGAGCCATCACTGGGGCAGCACTCGCACTTACATTGGATGATTCTTCTCATGAACAGATTGTGCAGTGTGCTATTACTGGAGCTGCCATCTCCACAGCCGCAAATCTTCTCTCTGGCATTTTCTGATGCGGAATATACCTACATTGTACCTGAGCTTGGATTTTAAGAACAATTAAGAAAACTACATATTGTCATCTGATTCGTGAGAGTTTTAGACATATAAACTTGTTATCAAGTTTTGATTAGTTCCATGATTGATTTCTTGGTTGACAAAAGTTTTTATGAATTCTGGCCTATTAAGTATCCCTATCCGTTTAAATTTTTAGAGTATTTCTGGATCACCGCACCCCCTGGGGGGATGGGTTGATCTCTTCTCGGAATTAGAGTGCCAACAAGATCACATCAAGTAGGGATAAGATCAGATGATTCCATCAGAAGAATAAACAAATCTTACAAATAAAATGGATAAATCATTTCAGCATTTGTCTCAAAATGATGGGACGTTACCCCTTCGGCGTTACACGCTTTCTCCCTTCTCCATTAACTTTTTGAGAGAAAGCACCTCACTTCAGCCTTAAAAAAATATAATGCACTTCACCGAATGAGATCTCAGGTGGGTCCATCCTATCTTCTCTGTAGTGGGAAAGGCAAATGGGGCATTCAATTATTGCTCCTCAAAAATAAAGAGGATCCAATGCTGAGTCACTATAAATCACTATTATATACTTTCTATATACTGTATGTGTTGATCACCCCGTCAGATCCTCCATTTCTCCATTGCAAATCACAGATCAATTAAGCATGTTTCTTTCAACAGTAGCCATTCCCGCATTCCTCCTTGTGACATTCATTTACGTTCTTTCTATCTTCTTGCGTTGGAATAATCACAGTAAAGATGCTCGGAAACGTCCTCCAGGTATTTCTCATTGGAATTATTAATTTTAATTTTAGTCAGTATTCATATTTCTCTTTCACTTTCTATACATCAATAGGTCCTCTGGCTCTCCCCATTATTGGCAACATGCACTTGTTGGGCACACTTCCACATCGCAACCTTCAATCTCTGGCCAACAAATACGGACCCGTCATGTCCTTGTGGCTGGGGCAGGTCCAAGCCATTGTGGTTTCCTCTCCTGAAGCTGCTGAACTATTCCTTAAGACCCACGACCCTGCTTTCGCTAGCCGACCTCAAAATCAAGCCACTGATTACATTTTCTATGGCAGCCAGGGCATGGCTTTTTCTGAGTATGGCTCATACTGGCGCAACATGAAGAAACTGTGCACTTTACACCTTTTAAGTGCTTCAAAGCAAGAGTTGTTTGGTCCTCTTAGGAGGGAGGAGGTAAGAATGGTGGTCAAGTCAATGGGGAATGCTGCTACAGTGGGTGAAGTTGTGAATGTTACTGAGAAAGTGAATACGCTTCTTGAAGATATAGTTTATAAGATGATATTGGGACGAAATAGGGATGACCAGTTTGATTTGAAAGGCCTCGTTTCCAAGGCTATGAGATTGGGTGGAGCTTTTAATCTTGCAGATTTTGTGCCTACATTAGGAGCTTTTGATCTTCAGGTATTAAAAAAAACACACAAGTTTTATTTTATATGTGACTGGAATTACAAATTAACACACGTTATTATGGTTGTTGGCCCCAAAAACATACGTTTCTTAGTTCATTATCTCTAGTTTGTCATCTCAAATCTATGAATGTCAGGGAATAACACGACAGTTGAAGGAAACCAGTGAAGCACTTGATGAAGTGTTGGAGAAAATATTGAAGGAGCATGAGCAAGCTTTTAATGAACGAAGAGGTAAGCAGAATGATGACTTCGTAGACATATTACTCTCACTGATGCACCAAGCCTTGAATGATGATGAACAAAACCTTGTGATCACTCGTCACAACATCAAAGGTACTGCATTAGAGATCATTTTTGCTTCATTCGAAACCACTGCTTCGACCATCAATTGGGCTTTATCTGAACTCTTGAGAGATCCGAGGGTGATGAAGAAGTTGCAAGACGAGCTTGAAACTGTGGTAGGAATGGATAGAATGGTGGAAGAAGCTGACATATCAAAGTTGAACTATTTGGATATGGTGGTGAAGGAGACCTTAAGACTCTTTCCCGCGGGAATATTCATCCCTCGAAAATCAACACGGGATATTATGGTTGATGGTTACTACATACGGAAGAACACACGAATCATGGTGAATAATTGGGCAATAGGACGAGATGTTAAGACATGGACTGATGATGCACACATGTTTTATCCAGAGAGGTTTTTGAGAAGCAATGTTGACCTTCAAGGAAATCATTTTCAACTTATACCATTTGGGTCGGGTCGCAGAAAATGTCCTGGGATCCAATTGGGTCTGACCATAGTTAAAATGGCCATAGCCCAGCTCGTTCACTGTTTTAATTGGGAGCTACCTTGTGGGATGAAGCCTTGTGACATGGACATGACTGAAACATTTGGCTTCTCCATGGCGAGAGCCAAGCCATTGTTGGCTGTGCCAACTCATCGTATAGCCTCAAAAGTTTATGATGAATAATTTTAATGTTGGTTAAGTACTTCGTTTACGTGTACGTGTCTTTACATGAAATGTAGTTTGGGTTTGCACATATGGTGCTCACTTTGATGTTAGGAATTCTCAATGTGTTGACGTTGTTTAATTAATGTATAATGGTAACTTCAAATATTACTACGTTTGTAACCTACAACCATAATTGCTAAACATTTCATTGTTGCTTGACCATTGATGTAAATATTAATTGATATTCCATCTGATTCGCAGCATAAGTTACTTCTAATTAATTCAGGAGAACAAATAGTCAAGTTATTAAATATATTTTCAATTGAAAATTTTTCAAACTTAATTTACATTATTAGATGGGGTTTTTAATTTGAGGAAGAGAAAAAACATAAGAATCACATTTAAACATTAATTATAAAAATAAAATTTGTAAATAAGTATTAATTATTTTGCAAGTAACTTATACTGTATTAAAAAAATCTTTTAAAAAGTGACTTATGTGGAAAGTAAATTGTAAGAGATGTTTGGATAGAAATCAAATTTATTTTAATTTATGAAAAATCTATTTTAAAAGCATTTTTTGATAGTCTCCAACGCTCTGTTAGCCAATTTTGGTTATTAATGATCTGATCGGTGTCACATGCATGTGCGAACAACTGACATGACATGATAGATATTTTGGCCAAACTTCGTGCAATCATGACGGGTGGCAGCATTCATATGGCAATTACATCATTACGTACTGTGTGCATTTAAATCCCAAAAATACCGTTAGTAGAAATTTCATCTGATAATATCAACTTCATCATCCTTTGACATGTTCCGACTTACTACATGACAAAAAGGGGAAAGAAAGTATAGAAAAGCAAGCAGCAGAAGCAAGAATAATGATCTTTTCCCTTTTTAACTGATGATGCTCCAAGTAATTATATATGAAACCGTCCAGAGAGCCAAAGTCATTCTTCATTTCTTCTCAGTAATAATCACGGAGAAGTCGCCACACACAAACATGATTCCTTCGACAATAGCCATTTTTGCTCTCTTCCTTCTCATGTTCATTTACATTCTTACTATCTTCTTGAGTCCAAATAAACACAAGAAACGTCCTCCAGGTATTCGTCTCTTTGTCTTGTTATGACTATACTTAATGTTCATTATCAGTTTTTGTAATTGAAATCTAGGGAGATGATAACTTTTCACCTTACTTTCTCAGAATTAATATTTCCCTTTGGAACTTTCATAATAATACATTACCAGGACCTTTGGCCCTTCCTGTCATCGGAAACACCCACCAGTTAGGCACACTACCACATCGCAGCCTTCAATCTCTGGCCAACAAATATGGACCCATCATGTTCCTACGGCTTGGACAGATCCCAACCATTGTGGTCTCTTCACCTGAAGCAGCCGAACTATTCCTCAAGACCCATGACCCTGTTTTTGCAAATCGTCCTCATACTCAGGCCACTGAATACTTATTTTACGGCTCCAAGGGTGTGGTCTTTTCTGATTATGGTCCACACTGGCGCGACATGAAGAAACTGAGCATCCAACACCTTTTTAATGCTTCAAATCAAGAGTTGTTTGGTCATATTAGGAGGAAGGAGTTAAGAATGTTGGTGAAATTACTTGAGAATGCTGCTACCAAGGGTGGGGTTGTGGATATCAGTGAGAAAGTGCATGGGCTTTTAGAAGATGTAGTTTATAAGATTATACTGGGACGCAATAACGATGACCAGTTTGATCTGAAGGGGCTCGTTTCAGAAGTTTTGACATTAGCTGGAGCATTTAATCTTGCAGATATCGTACCTTGCTTAGAAGCATTCGATCTCCAGGTAACACGAACTATTTGATGATTTCATACATCAAATTAAGGATGCCATTTCTGAATCTTCTTTGATTGTTTATAGCTTTTTCATTGCAAGTTTTTATTTTTATTTGAAAGGAAGGGATTTGACTGAATTAAGTTATTACATCTAATTTGGAACTCTACTAGCATTTCTAGAATTGAGTGGGGTTCGATTGGTCTTCCCAATCTGCTATTGGCACCTTTCTAGCTAGGAGGATAAGGGGTGCTCCTCCTTCCTATAATGTACTCATCCGGTCCTAAATATAAAACTCTTTTTGTAGTGTAATTACATTACAAAAAGGGTTTTATATTTA
This sequence comes from Neltuma alba, assembly GCF_004799145.2. Lineage (NCBI taxonomy): Eukaryota > Viridiplantae > Streptophyta > Magnoliopsida > Fabales > Fabaceae > Neltuma > Neltuma alba. The sequence goes on along the minus strand of NW_021634168.1, from coordinate 32,173 downwards.
GAACCGAAGGAGTATCTGTTAATCGGCAAGAGAAAATCAAGATCCAAATTCTATTGTCCTTTATATATACTCCTTTTGTCTTTATTGTAAGATTTAATTTTTTGAAATATTTTGTTCCTCTTTATAAGATCCTTTTCAGACTTGTCTTAATAATAAATACATTTTTACCCACTTTATGATTAATTAATATACTCTCTCTCATTATCTTTTTTCCATACAATCTCTCTTATTTTTTCCTTTTACTCACGCCCACCCACTTATAAATAAGGATATATTTAGAAAAAAATATATTTCTAACATATTTATTAGTTTTAACTAATTTTAATAGTTTTTAAAATCACATAATATGGTTAAGTGGATCTTATAATAACTGAGGGAGGGAGTATAATGAAAATACTCAAATCTGATTACGGTGTCAGGGACTAAGACGTCAATGTAAGGAAATAAGCAAAGCACTTGACCAATTGTTTGAGAAGTTCATAAAGGAGCACGAGCAAGCTCGTAAAACCCAGAAGGATGGGAAAAATGAAGACTTTATAGACATACTACTCTCGCTAATGCATCAACCCATGGATGACGAACAAACTCATCAAATTACTCGAGACGACATCAAGGCCAACACGCTATCTTTGATTTCTGCGGCATACGAGACTTCTGCTATTAGTGTCGAGTGGACTTTAGCTGAACTTTTGAGGAATCCAAGGGTGATGAAGAATCTACAAGATGAGCTGGAAACTGTGGTTGGAGTGAACAGAATGGTGGAAGAGATGGATTTATCAGAGTTGAATTACTTGAACTTGGTGATGAAGGAGAATTTCAGACTCCATCCTGTTACACCATTCATCCCTCGAGCATCAGCAAAGGATGTTATGGTTGGTGAATACTACATAGAGAAAAAGTCACGAATCTTAGTAAACTTATGGGCACTAGGACGGAATCCTCAGATATGGTCGGATAATGCTGATGTGTTTTATCCAGAAAGATTTTTGAACAATAACATAGATCTGCAAGGACATGATTTTCAATTCCTACCATTTGGTTCGGGACGCAGAAAATGTCTTGGAATGCAACTGGGTCAAACTACAGTTAAACTGGTGGTAGCTCAACTCGTACAATGCTTCAATTGGGAGCTTCCTCCTGGGATGAAGCCTGATGACTTGGACATGACCGAATCATTTGGCTTCTCGTTGCCAAGATCTAAGCATTTGTTAGTTGAGTTAACTCGTCGCCTATCTTCTGGGGTTTATGATGAATGAAAATGCTGTAAACTTGAAAGAATATGAAGTGCAAAAGAGGTGAATTTAGCACACCAGGTGTTTTTTTTTTTTTTTTTTAAATTATTGTGAAATAACGTGTCTGTTAAGCAGAGCTTGAGACTTTGTTCCATCAGACCGCCATTAATTTCATCAAAACCCACTGAACATATTACGGTTCTCACTTTCTGTAATATACACACGCACACATATATATAGAAAAGAAGTCGTATCGTTTTTGTTTTAAGGCGGCCTTTAATTTATTGATCAACTTTCAATGGTATACCGTTACTCTGTTCTCCCCAATTATATATGTGTGTGTGTGTGTGTGTGTTGTTATATGTGTGTGTGTTGTGAATTTTTTTTGGTTATATATAAATAAACTTTCTACCTTGTTTTGCCACTTTTGAGCTGTTGGTATTCCTTTTCAATTTGACTACTGACCCATTTGAGAAAGTATGGTAGAGACAAACTGGTTTGAATGTGGGCTTTCATATTGTGCACATACATACGATTAGCCTTTCATATATATCGATCGAGGAAATAATATTCAAGAATATTTTCATATTGCTTTGATTTCTAATGGCTTGTAGGTTTCAAATTGTTACTGTTCCTCTGTTCCTGAAGGTTATAGCTATAACCTTATTATATTTTTCTTTGTAAAAAAATGCATTATTATATGAAAGAGGGTTTTTATTGGGAAAAGACCACAAATGATACTTAAGCTTGGAATCCCAAAATGTCATTTGAATTTGTAAAATCCCAATTTAGACACAAGTGATCAATTTGGAATATGTAAATTTACTGAAATGACCATATTACTCTTTTTTTTTTTATTGTTTTTTAAAAAACCAAATACCCTCACTAGCTACCGTGGTTGGCGGAGCTCCGTTTCGCGGCGGGGTTGCCAGAGCTCAGGTAACTTGCCGTCACTGGAGTTCCAGCTGCCGATATAATTTTTTTGAAAATTTTTACAATTTAATAAAATGTTAGCAAGTTTTATAGTACTATTAACAAGTTTGATATAGCAGTTAACAATCAGTTTTCCACAAAATCAAAAAGTAGCATTTTTAGGTAATCATGCCATTAACAATTTCGGTACAGTATTTAGCAACAGACAATTTCATTTTAAAAAATCAAAAAGTGGCATTTTTACAATTTTAATAACTACTTTTTTGAAAATTTTTAGTTATGAGATTGGGTGGTGTTTATAATCTTGCAGATTTTGTGCTTACATTAGGAGCTTTTGATCTTCAGGTATAACAAAAACACACACAAGTTTTATTTTATATGTGACTGGAATTACAAATTAACGCACATGTTATTATGCTTGTTGGCCCCAAAAACATACGTTTCTTAGTTCATTATCTCTAGTTTGCCATATCAAATCTATAAATGTCAGGGAATAACACGACAGTTGAAGGAAACCAGTGAAGCAATTGATGGAGTGTTGGAGAAAATATTGAAGGAGTATGAGCAAGCTTTTAATGAACGAAGAGGTAAGCAGAATGATGACTTGGTAGACATATTACTCTCACCGACGCACCAACCCTTGAATGATGATGAACAAAACTTTGTGATCACTCGTCACAACATCAAAGGTACTGCATTAGAGATCATTTTTGCTTCATTCGAAACCACTGCTTCGACCATCGATTGGGCTTTATCTGAACTCTTGAGAGATCCGAAGGTGATGAAGAAGTTGCAAGTCGAGCTTGAAACTGTAGTAGGAATGGATAGAATGGTGGAAGAAGCTGACATATCAAAGTTGAACTCTTTGGATATGGTGGTGAAGGAGACTTTAAGACTCTTTCCTGTAGGAATATTCATCCCTCCCTCGAAAATCAACACGAGATATTATGGTTGATGGTTACTACGTACAGAAGACCACACGAATCATAATGAATAATTGGGCAATAGGACGAGATGTTAAGACATGGACTGATGATGCACACATGTTTTATCCAGAGAGGTTTTTGAACAGCAATGTTGACCTTCAAGGAAATCATTTTCAACTTATACCATTCGGGTCGGGTCGCAGAAAATGTCCTGGGATCCAATTGGGTCTGACTATAGTTAAAATGGTGATAGCCCAGCTAGTTCACTGTTTTTAATTGGGAGCTACCTTGTGGGATGAAGCCTTGTGATTGGGAGCTACCTTGTGGGATGAAGCTTGTGACATGGACATGACTGAAACATTTGGCTTCTCCATGGCGAGAGCCAAGCCATTTGTTGGCTGTGCCAGCTCATCGTATACCCTCAAAAGTTTATGATGAATGATTTTAATGTTGGTTTAGTACTTAGTATACGTGTACGTGTCTTTACGTGAAATGTGGTTTGGGTTTGCACATTATGGTGCTCACTTTGATAATTATACCCATGTTAGGAATTCTCAATGTGTTGATGTTGTTTAATTAATATATATTGGCAACTTAAAATCTTACTACCCTTGTAACCTACGACCACAATTGCTAAACATTTCATTGTTGCTTGGCCATTGATGTAAATATTAATTGATATTCCATCCGATTCGCAACATAAGTCATTTCTAATTAATTTATGAGAACTAAAAGAGAATAGTCAACTTATTAAATATATTTTCAATTTAAATTTTTTCCAACTTAATTTACATTATTAGATGGGGTTTTAACTTTTAAGTTGAAGAAGAGAAAAAAAAATGAAGAATCATATTTAAACATTAATTATAAAAATAAAATTGATAAATAAGCATTAATTATTTTGCAAGTAACTTATAATGTAGATAAAAAAAATTCTTTTAAGAAGCAACTTATGTGAAAAGTAAATTTTATGGGGTATTTGAGTAGAAACCAAATCATAACTTTTAAAGTTATTTTACAGTATATAAAAAAATATATAGAAAAGTTTGTTTTGATTTGCGATATTCCAAGCACCTCTTTAGTCAATTTCAGTTATTAATGGTTTGATCGGAGTCACATGCATGTGCCATGACCAAACACGACATGATAGATATTTTGGCCAAACTTCGTACAATCATGGTGGTGGCGGCATTCATATGGCAATATTATCATTACGTACTATGTGCATTTAAATCCCAAAAATATCATTAGCAGTAAATTTCATCTACATAATATCAACTTCATCATTCTTTGACAATGTACTTACTATGTGACAAAAGGGCAAAAGAAGTATAGCATAGACGAGTAGCAGCAGCAGGAATAATAATCTTTTACCTTCTTAAGTGATGATACTCCAGGTAATCAAAGCCCATAGCAAATTTGGGCGCGGATCTATGAATCCATTTAACTTAACACATCTATTAGAGCTGCGAAAATGAGTAAATCCAAAAAATATGAGAACTGGGTTTAAAATTTTTCCCTTCAAATAGGTAAAAAACTTAAAAAGGCTGATTTTATAGGGCTAAGGACTTAAACGAGTTGACCCTGCAAGGTCGAGAGTAAGTTCGTTTAGGCCTTTTTATATTTCTTTTGGTTTTTTTATAAATTTTTTGTGTAATTCTAATATTATTATTTTTATATTTCTAATAATATTTCAAATATTTAGTTATTATTATCATTTTAAAATTAAATTTCAATAATGGTTTGATTTATTTGATTTTAGACAATAATTTGTCCAATTAAATTTTAACAATTGGGTTAATTTGGGCTTTAATAATGATTTGATTTATATTATATGTGTTGATATTTTTAAATTATATATATTTGATAAGAGAGTATTTTTATACTAATATAACTTGTGATTCTATAATTTGAATTATAAAATTTAAAAGTGAAATTCCTATAAAGAAGAAAATCTTGATATTTTTGCTCAGAAAAAAGAGCAATTGATTATAATGATGATGAAATTTCAATAAATTAATGATAGTGTTTATCTATTGCACATTTAAACTATTGATGAAACTTTTGGATATTGTTATTTTGTTGATTGATGTTTTAGATATTTTTCGATTTTGATGGATATTTAATTATGATGATATTTTATATTTATGATTTAATTTTATTCATGTTTATATCTTTATTATAATTTCATTGGTTTGTTTTTATTTTTTGATAAAAATGAGAAATATGAAAAATTGTATTTTTTCTTAAATGGACCGAAAGCCCGCGAGCCGACCTTGAACCCGTCACGTTAAGAGTTAGGTTTAACAAATTGAGATATTTTTAAATTTTCGGTCCCATAGGACTGACTTTTCCAATTAAGCCCGTCGGGTCCCCGCCTCTAACATCCATAAGCCAAGCAGCTTTCTAGCCACATGAACTGAAATATCACCTTTTTCATAAGAGTTCCGGACCAAAGGCATTCATGTCATGTCTAAATCATTATCTACGAAACTATCCAGAGAGCCAAAGGCATTCTTCATTTCTTCTCAGTGCTAACTAAGAAGTCGCCCCACACAAACATGATTCCTTCCACAATAGCCATTCCTGCTCTCTTCCTTCTCATGTTCATTTACATTCTTACAATCTTCTTGAGTCCAAATAAACACAAGAAACGTCCTCCAGGTATTTATCTTTTATTTCTCGTTGCGACTATACTTAATGCTCATTATCAGTTTTTGTACTTAAAATCTTGGGAGATGATAACTTTTCACCTTACTTTCTCAGAATTAATATTTCCTTTTGGAACTTTCATAATAATACATTACCAGGACCTTTGGCCCTTCCTGTCATCGGAAACACCCACCAGTTAGGCACACTACCACATCGCAACCTTCAATCTCTGGCCACCAAATATGGACCCATCATGTACCTACGGCTTGGACAGATCCCAACCATTGTGGTCTCTTCACCTGAAGCAGCCAAACTATTCCTCAAGACCCATGACCCTGTTTTTGCAAATCGTCCTCATACTCAGGCCACTGATTACTTATTTTACGGCTCCAAGGGTGTGGGCTTTTCTGAATATGGTCCATACTGGCGTGACATGAAGAAACTGAGCATCCAACATCTTTTTAATGCTTCAAATCAAGAGTTGTTTGGTCATCTTTGGAGGAAGGAGTTAAGAATGTTGGTGAAATCACTTGAGAATGCTGCTACCAAGGGCGTGGTTGTGGATATCAGTGAGAAAGTGCATGGGCTTTTAGAAGATATAGTTTATAAGATTATACTGGGACGCAATAACGATGACCAGTTTGATCTGAAGGGGCTCGTTTCAGAAGTTTTGAGATTGACTGGAGCATTTAATCTTGCAGATCTCGTACCTTGGTTAGGAGCATTCGATCTCCAGGTAACATGAACTATTTGATGATTTCATACATCAAATTAAGGATGCCATGTCTGATTCTTCTTTGATTGTTTATAGCTTTTTCATTGCCAGTTTTTATTTTTATTTGAAACGAAGGGATTTGACCGAATTAAGTTGTTACATCTAACTAATTTGGAGCACTACAAGCATTTTTAGAATTGAACGGGGTTCTATTGGTCTTCCCAATCTGCTATTGGCACGTTTCTAGCAAGGGGGATAAGGGTGCTCCTCCTTCCTATAATGTATCTGTTAATCGGCAAAAAAAAATCAAGATCCAAATTCTATTGTCCTTTACATATACTCTCTTCATCTTTTATTATAAGATCTAATTTTTTTTAATTTGTTTGTCTTTTTTTATTTAGATTTTTTTTTTGGATTTGTTTAAACAATAAATGTATTTTTATCCATTTTACCCGTAATGAAGATGCTCTCTCTCATTATCTTTTTTCCATACAATCTCTCCTTTTTTTCTTCTCACTCACACTTACCCACTTATAAATAAGGGTATTTTTTTATAAAAAAAAGTACATTTACAACATATTTATTACTTTTAACTAATTTTAATTTTTTTTAAAATCACATAATATAGTCAAGCGATTATAATAAATGAGGGAAGGGAGTGTAATGACAATACTCAAATCTGATTACTGTGTCAGGGACTAAGGCGTCGATGTAAGGAAATAAGCAAAGTACTTGACCAATTGTTTGAGAAGATAATAAAGGAGCACGAGCAAGCTCGTAAAACCCAGACGGATGGGAAAAATGAAGACTTCATAGACATACTACTCTCGCTAATGCATCAACCCATGGATGACGAACAAACTCATCAAATTACTCGAGACGACATCAAGGCCAATATGCTATCTTTGATTTCTGCGGCATATGACACTGCTGCTATTAGTGTCGAGTGGATTCTATCTGAACTTTTGAGGAATCCAAGGGTGATGAAGAATGTACAAGATGAGCTGGAAACTGTGGTTGGAATGAACAGAATGGTGGAAGAGATGGATTTATCAGAGTTGAATTACTTGAACTTGGTGGTGAAGGAGAATTTCAGACTCCATCCTGTTACACCATTCATCCCTCGAGCATCAACAAAGGATGTTATGGTTGGTGAATACTACATAGAGAAAAAGTCACGAATCTTAGTAAACTTATGGGCACTAGGGCGGAATCCTCAGATATGGTCGGATAATGCTGATGTGTTTTATCCAGAAAGATTTTTGAACAATAACATAGATCTGCAAGGACATGATTTTCAATTCCTACCATTTGGTTCGGGACGCAGAAAATGTCTTGGAATGCAACTGGGTCAAACTGCAGTTCAACTGGTGATAGCTCAACTCGCACACTGCTTCAATTGGGAGCTTCCTTCTGGGATGAAGCCTGATGATTTGGACATGACCGAATCATTTGGCCTCACGTCGCCAAGATCTAAGCATTTGTTAGTTGAGTTAACTCGTCGCCTATCTTCTGAGGTTTATGATGAATGAAAATGGTGTAAACTATGAAAGAATATGAAGTGCAAAAGAGGTGAATTTAGCACACTAGGTGCTTTTTTCAAATTATTGTGAAATAATGTGTCCGTTAAGCAGAGCTTGAGACTTTGTTCCATCAGACCGCCATTAATATTAATCAAAACCTACTGAACATATTACGGTTCTCACTTTCTGTAATATATATATATATATATATATATAGATATATCGAAAAAGAAGTCGTATCGTTTTTGTTTTAAGGCGGCCTTTAATTTATTGATCAACTTTCAATGGCATAACGTTACTCTGTTTTCTCCAATTATATACAAATATGTGTGATTTTTTTTTGGTTATGCATGGATAAATAATCTTATTCAAAATACTCTCAGACATTAAATACAAAGACCCTGGTACCTTGGTTCGCCACTAATGGGCTGGTGATATTCTTTTTCAATTTGACTACTGACCCATTTGAGAAAGTATAGTAGAGACAAACTGGTTTGAATGTCGGGTTTCACATTGTGCACATATATACGATTAGCCTTTCATATATATATATATATATATATATATATCGATCGAGGAATTAATATTCAATAATATTTTCATATTGTTTTGATTTCTAATGGCATGTAGGCTTCAAATTGTTACTGTTCCTCTGTTCCTGAAGGTTATACTATAACCTTATTATGTTTTTCTTTGTAAAAAAAATGCATTATTATATGAAAGAGGGGGTTTTTATTATGGAAAAAGACACAAAAATAACACTTAAATTTGAAAATCTCAAAAAAGTCACTTGAATTTGCAAAATTCCAATTTAGGTACAAGTTAACAATTTGGGATTTATAAATTTACTGAAATGATCATATTGCCCTTTATTTTTTTCATTATTTTAAAAAAATCAAATGCCTTTACTAGCAGCCCGGTTGCCGGTGCTCTAGTGCCAACGATGGCTGCCAGAGCTCAGGTGGCCACCGTTATCGGAGTTCTGGTCATCGGCAACAATTTTTTTGAAAATTTTTACAACTTTAGTAAAACGATTAACAAGTTTTGTAATACTATCAACAAATTTAGTACAACAGTTAACAATAGATTTTTCAGAAAATTCAAAAAATGATATTTTTACAATTTTAATAAAGCTGTTAACAAACTCTATAACTCTATTAATAAGTTTGGTATAACATTTAATAACAGGTTTTCTGAAAAATTCAAAAATGGTATTTTTACAACTTTAATAACTTTTTTTTTTGGGAAAAGTTTTAGTTATGAGATTGGATGGTGCTTATAATCTTGCAGATTATGTGCCAACATTAGGGGCTTTTGATCTTCAGGTATAGTAAAAACATACAAAGTTTTATTATGTGACTGGAATTACAAATTAACGCACACGTTATTACGCTTGTTGCCCCCAAAAACATACGTTTCTTAGTTCATTATCTCTAGTTTGTCATATCAAATCTATGAATGTCACGGAATAACACGACAGTTGAAGGAAACCAGTGAAGCACTTGATGGAGTGTTGGAGAAAATATTGAAGGAGTATGAGCAAGCTTTTAATGAACGAAAAGGTAAGCAGAATGATGACTTGGTACACATATTACTCCCGCTGATGCACCAACCCTTGAATGATGATGAACAAAACCTTGTGATCACTCGTCACAACATCGAAGGTACAGCATTAGAGCTCATTTTTGCTTCATTCGAAGCCACTGCTTGGACCATCGATTGGGCTTTATCTGAACTCTTGGGCTTTATCTGTTAGTCAATTTTGGTTATTAATGATCTCATCTGTGTCACATGCATGTGCGAAGAACAGACGAGACATGATAGATATTTTGGCCAAACTTCGTACAATCATATATGGTGGGTGGCAGCATTCCTATGGCAATTATATCATTACGTACTGTGTGCATTTAAATCCCAAAAATACCATTAGTATTAAATTTCATCTACAAAATATCAACTTCATTATTCTTTGACATGTTCCGACTTACTATATGACAAAAAGGGGAAAGAAAGTATACAACAGACAAGTTGTAGAAGCAAGAATAATAATCATTCCCCTTTTTAACTGATGATGCTCCAAGTAATTATTATATATGAAACCATCCAGAGAGCCAAAGGCATTCTTCATTTCTTCTCAGTGCTAATCACTAAGAAGTCGCCACACACAAACATGATTCCTTCGACAATAGCCATTCCTGCTCTCTTCCTTCTCATGTTCATTTACATTCTTACTATCTTCTTGAGTCCAAATAAACACAAGAAACGTCCTCCAGGTATTTATCTTTTATTTCTTGTTGCGACTATACTTAATGCTTATTATCAGTTTTTGTACTTAAAATCTTGGGAGATGATAACTTTTCCCCTTACTTTCTCAGAATTAATATTTCCCTTTGGAACTTTCATAATAATACATTACCAGGACCTTTGGCCCTTCCTGTCATCGGCAACACCCACCAGTTAGGCACACTACCACATCGCAGCCTTCAATCTCTGGCCAACAAATATGGACCCATCATGTACCTACGGCTTGGACAGATCCCAACCATTGTGGTCTCTTCACCTGAAGCAGCCGAACTATTCCTCAAGACCCATGACCCTGTTTTTGCAAATCGTCCTCATACTCAGGCCACTGATTACTTATTTTACGGCTCCAAGGGTGTGGTCTTTTCTGATTATGGTCCATACTGGCGCGACATGAAGAAACTAAGCATCCAACATCTTTTTAATGCTTCAAATCAAGAGTTGTTTGGTCACATTAGGAGGAAGGAGTTAAGAATGTTGGTGAAATTACTTGAGAATGCTGCTAACAAGGGTGGGGTTGTGGATATCAGTGAGAAAGTGCATGGGCTTTTAGAAGATGTAGTTTATAAGATTATATTGGGACGCAATAACGATGACCAGTTTGATCTGAAGGGGCTCGTTTCAGAAGGTTTGAGATTGACTGGAGCATTTAATCTTGCAGATCTCGTACCTTGGTTAGGAGCATTCGATCTCCAGGTAACATGAACTAGTTGATGATCTCATACATCAAATTAAGGATGCCATTTCTGAATCTTCTTTGATTGTTTATAGCTTTTTCACTGCCAGTTTTTTATCTTTATTTGAAAAGAAGGGATTTGACTGAATGAAGTTATTACATCTAATTAAACTTGGAGGACCACTACCATTTCTAGACTTGAGTGTCAATATGCTATTGGCACCTTTCTAACCAGTAGGATGGAACCTCTCCCATTTTCTTCCCATTCTCTTTCTTCCTCTTCTTTTTCTAATAATTAGATTAACATATTTTAACAGTTGAGATTTAAATTTTTATAAACTATTTATAAAAAGTTTTTAAAAATATTTAATGCATTTACAAACCATTAGAATTAAATTTTAATAGAATTTGTAATTTATTATTTATTTATTTTTATAATTTAATATTTTAATAATAGTTTTAAAAAGATTTAAATCTCAACTGTTAAAATATTAATCCAATAATTAAAAAAAGAAGAGAAAGGAAAATGATGAGAAGGGAAGAGAAGAGGTTCCGAACCGCTTCTCCTTCCTCATGTATCTCTTAATTGGGAAAAGAAAATTAAGATCCAAATTCTATTATTCTTTATATATACTCCTTTAATCTTTTATTATAAGATCTAATTTTTTGAATTGATTTGTCTCTTTTTATAAGAATTTTTTATTTTTGGATTTGTCTAAACAATAAATGTATTTTTGTCCACTTTACCCCTAATGAAGATACTCTCTCTCATTATCTTTTTTCCATACAATCTCTCCTATTTTTTTCTCACTTACACTTATCCACTTATAAATAAGAGTATATTTGAAAAAGAAAAAAGTACATTGCTAACATATTTATTACTTTTAACTAATTTTAATGGTTTTTTTAAATCATATAATATAGTTAAGTGGACTTATAATAAGGGAAGGAGGGAGTATAATGAAAATACTCAAATCTGGTTATTGTGTCAGGGAATAAGACGTCGATGTAAGGAAATAAGCAAAGCACTTGACCAATTGTTTGAGAAGATAATAAAGGAGCACGAGCAAGCTCGTAAAAGCCGCAAGGATGGGAAAAATGAAGACTTTATGGACATACTACTCTCGCTAATGCATCGACCCATGGATGACGGACAAACTCATCAAATTACTCGAGACGACATCAAGGCCAATATGCTATCTTTGATTGCCGGGGCATATGAAACTGCTGCTATTAGTGTCGAGTGGATTCTATCTGAACTTTTGAGGAATCCAAGGGTGATGAAGAATGTACAAGATGAGCTGGAAACTGTGGTTGGAGTGAACAGAATGGTGGAAGAGATGGATTTATCAGAGTTGAATTACTTGAACCTGGCGGTGAAGGAGAATTTCAGACTCCATCCTGTTGCACCATTCATCCCTCGAGCATCAGCAAAGGATGTTATGGTTGGTGAATACTACATAGAGAAGAAGTCACGAATCTTAGTAAACTTATGGTCACTAGGACGGAATCCTCAGATATGGTCGGATAATGCTGATGTGTTTTATCCAGAAAGATTTTTGAACAATAACATAGATCTGCAAGGACATGATTTTCAATTCCTACCATTTGGTTCGGGACGCAGAAAATGTCTTGGAATGCAAATGGGTCAAACTGCAGTTAAACTGGTGGTAGCTCAACTCGTACACTGCTTCAATTGGGAGCTTCCTCCTGGGATGAAGCCTGATGATTTGGACATGACCGAATCATTTGGCTTCTCGTTGCCAAGATCTAAGCATTTGTTAGTTGAGTTAACTCGTCGCCTATCTTCTGAGGTTTATGATGAATGAAATGTTGTAAACTATGAAAGAATATAAGTGCAAAAGAGGTGAATCTAGCACACTAGGTGTTTTTTAAAAAAAAAATTATTGTGAAATAACGTGTCTGTTAAGCAGAGCTTGAGACTTTGTTCCATCAGACCGCCATTAATTTGTTTTAAGGCGGCCTTTAATTTATTGATCAACTTTCAATGATATACCGTTACTCTGTTTTCCCCAATTATATATTCGTGTGTGATTTTTTCTGGTTACGCATAAGTAAGCAATCCTATTTAAAAAACTGTCAAGCATTAAATATGGGTGCCTTTAAATCTTGGTTCGCCACTGATGAGCTGGTGATATTCTTTTTCAATTTGACTATTGGCCCATTTGAGAAAGTATAGTAGAGCCAAATGGTTTGAATGTGGGCTTTCATATTGCGCACAAATGTACGATTAGCCTTCAACATATATATCGGTCGAGGAATTAGTAGTCAAGATTATTTTCATATTGCTTTGATTTAATTTCTAATGGCTTGTACTGTTCCTCTGTTCCTGAAGGTTATACTATAACCTTATTATATTTTTCTTTGTGCAAAAATACATTATTATATGAAACAGGGGTTTTTATTGATTGAAATTAAAAAAACAAATACTTTTAGACGATGAGTGGTTCCGAAATTTATGAAGCACTATTCTGCGTACTTGTGATATAGCTGAAATTGGCCACTAAAAATGACATATGAAGTTGACAACGCGCGAAAAGTGACCTGATCAGAATTTTAAAAGTAATTTTATTATGCATAAAATGAATATGTTTATAATAAATAAAATAAATATGTAAAAAAGGTTTTAGTTTGCGTGAAAGTGTTTGTGCAAAATAATTCAACCCCCCAACTTTGTTTCAAACTAAGTTCTATGAACAGGGGAAATACATCATAATTACATCAAATGGATTTTTACTCTAACGTTTCGTTTCATTTCACTCCATCTCATTTATGAACTTTTTGTTTAATTCCATTTTCAACTCTTGGACAAATAATCCCTCATTAGCACACAAAACCAAATTGTTCCCCCCCACCCCCACCTCCCTGTTGTTTTATAATTAAGTTAAACACATTCTTTCTTAAATGATAATGCAAAATTTTGGAATAAGCCACCATATTCATGCCCTTGTTATAAATATCATATTTGATATTGATATTGAATGATATTTATAACTTTATTTTAACTTTTAATAGAAACTATATTATATTTTTTGGTTAGGAACATTATGACATAAAATTTTGAATAAAGTAATTATTTCAAGTTAAGGATTTATTTTAATTCATTTCATAACGTTCTTGAGTCTTGACTACTTCAAATTTTGTTTCGGCTCGAAACAAGATTTATTTGAAGTTGTCCTGGACACTACGGAATGAATAAAAATTAATTCTTTAAAATTAATACTCTATTCAAATTCCATTGCGTAACGTTTGCTAACAAAATAATAATAATAATAATAATAATAATAATAATAATAATAATAATAATAATAATAGTAAAGCATCATTAATCGTTCTTAATCTTACATATGGCATACATGTCTAAATCATGCTTAACTTATGAGATAAATATGGCATTCATTTCTTAATTATTATGCGTGCGATTGATCTTTGAGTGTCAAACTGTTAATATCATCTATTTTGGGTCAGCAAATCCCAGTAGTCTTATTCTTTAATTAATCTTGCATTATTGGGCTGGGATAAAACAAAAGAAAGAAAAAATCTTATATTGCGGGACAGCTAATTAATTAATTGATAATTGATTCATTGACTCTGCTTTTGGGGGAAAAAAACTAGATTTTATATTTAGGATAGATGATAACATATTATGTTGACCCACTGTACTACCTACACTTTCTCAATCCAAATGCTAATCCACTATAATGTTGTTTCATTACACGGTTTGATCCTGCTCCTTATATGTATTTTTTTTATAAAGAAACTAATAATCATACTGGTTAGCCACGATTAAAAATTACTGGGATAGATACTTAACTACGAATATTAAAAAAATTAGTTAAGTTGATTTTTTTAATAGATGAATATTATTTTTTTAAAATACTCTTATTAATCATGTATATTAAAATAGAAATTTTTTAACAAGTGCAATTATTAGGAATACTACTTTGGCTTTAAAATAATTCTTATATTCAGAGCCGAAAATAGTATAAATAATATTTTGGCTAGACTCTTGTGTAATTTAATTAGGCATTACTAGTTATATTTAAAACTAATGTTCTTTCATAATCATTGCGCGCGCGTGGCTTCCTCTATGATTTATTATCAGGTGTCTATGGATCTTTTAAATCTAAAAAAAAAAATCGCGTTTCATTTTCTAGGTTATTTTGCAAATTTAAATAAAAAATATTACTTGACTACCAAGTACAGCTTTTTTTTAATTAGAATTGAGATTTTAAACCAAATCATGAAATAGCAATAATTTATGATGAGTTAAGACATTAAGATAGTCAAATGTATTATTTAATAAAGAAAAATTTATTTTTTAGTCCTTATAATTTTGATGCAATTCTAAATTAGTCATCAAACTTTAAGTTGGTACAACTCAATTCTTATAGTTTTGACTCAATTAA
Organism: Neltuma alba; assembly: GCF_004799145.2. Classification (NCBI taxonomy): domain Eukaryota; kingdom Viridiplantae; phylum Streptophyta; class Magnoliopsida; order Fabales; family Fabaceae; genus Neltuma; species Neltuma alba. The sequence continues at coordinate 16,785 of NW_021634168.1, read as the reverse complement.
AACTTAGTTATTGAACTCTAATTCATTACAACTCAATAGAAACCGATCACCGATTTAATTTAAGTACCTTTACAGGATAGACCTCAATAGAAAACTGAAGAATAATAGCAGTAAGTGATTGAGTTCAGTAGTTCATTATATAAAATTATATAGTAGTTTTTACCATTTAAAATTTTATTTCCTAAGTTTTATAAAATATATAATTTTCTTTTTTAAGATACAGGGAATAATATTTTAAATGATTAAACTATAAGGATTGAGTAACATTTGGATTAACATTTAGGAATTAGTAAAAAAAGACAAAGATTATGTCGTATGGAATCAAAAGTTCAAGAAATGAGTTAAGTCTAAGAGTTGTTTTAAAAGTAATTTTACAGCATATAAAGTAAGTATGTAAAAGGAGTTTTATCCTAATTTGCATACAAGTGCTTTTAAAAAGTACTTTCAGGGGAAACCAAATACCCTCTTAGTCAAAATGATAAGAACAAATAGATGGATTTTTCCTTAACCTAAGTATATTTGAAAAATATTGAAATGCTATCTTCTAACTATAACCGTCTTTTTTAATTTTGTGACATGATTCAATATATATGTGCAATGTTTTAGGGATAATATAAGTAATGGAATATGAGTACATAAAGCAGAATTCATTTTGTAATTATTTTGTGTGAGTGTATGTATTTATGTCACTATGTTATATTTAAATCCCAGAAGTATCAAAGAAAATCTTACACATGTAAGCCAAGAAGCTTTCTTGTCCCATTTACCCAAAAATTACCTAGTCAAATAAACACTTGGCAAAATGGGATTTATTGGGTCCACGTTATATTACATTTGACATTTTGGATCATATATTGTCGTGTCTAAGTGGGGGAAAACAAAAAGAATTCTTTTCGTACTCCCTCTAGTAAGTTGCTATATATACGCATTTTTATCTAATGCATTATGATCATACCCATCATTGACCTCCGACTTTTCACTTTCAGATCCTTAGCTATCAAACTATATCCAACATGATTCCTTCCACTGTAGCCATTCCGGCAATCTTCCTTTTAACGTTGATTTACATTCTTACTATCTTCTTGCGCCCAAACAAAATTGCTCAGAAACGTCCTCCAGGTATTTACTTATCTATTTATTTCTTGCGGCTATGAACTTAATGTTCGTTATTATCAGGTTTATGTATTCGAATCTAGGAAGATGATAGGCCCTTTCTTCTTAGCTTCTTAATTATTATGAGTAATATGTTTCCTTTTATCACTTTCAAATTTTCATCATGCATCACTAGGACCTCTGGCCCTTCCTATTATCGGAAGCCTTCACTTGTTAGGCACACTCCCACATCGCAATCTCCAATCTTTGGCCAATAAATATGGACCCATCATGTTGGTGTGGCTGGGACAAGTCCCAACCATTGTGGTCTTCTCCTCTGAAGCTGCTGAACTGTTCCTCAAGACTCATGATCCTGCTTTCGCAGACCGTCCCCAGACTCAGGCCATTGATTACCTATTTTACGGCTCCAAAGGTTTAGTCTTTTCTAATTATGGTTCATATTGGCGTTACATGAAGAAAATAAGCGTCCAACATCTTTTGAGTGCTTCAACTCAGGAGTTGATTGGTCATGTGAGGAGGGAGGAGTTAAAAATGGTGGTGGAGTCACTGGAGAATGCTGCTAAAATGGGTGGGGTAGTGGATATCAGTGAGAAAGTGCATGGGCTTTTAGAAGATATGGTTTATAAGATTATACTGGGACGGAATAGGGATAGCCAATTTGATTTGAAGGGGCTCATTTCTGAGGGTTTGAGATTGTCCGGAGCATTTAATCTTGCAGATATGGTGCCTTGGTTAGGAGCATTTGATCTCCAGGTATGATGTTTTAAATGAATATCATGATTCTGATTAACGTTTATACCTGAAATTTGGTTCTTAAATCTCTGCCTCGTGTGTGAATTAAAATCCCCGCGTCATAATCCAAAGTTATACTCATAGTATATATATATAGACTCTTAAAAAGATCCCTAGCAAAGGGTAGAGTTGAGTAGATGTAATATGATAGAAATTGCATGCAATTTATGCCTTTAAAATAATCCTTTGGACTAATGACCTTCTAGCCTAGCGTCATGGTACTCAAGTCATTATGTGAGGTTATGGATTCGATTCCGCTTGTATCCTCAAGTTATTACCACATACTCCTCTAACTCAAAATTTGAGAAAAGAAATTCCTTTGGGTAAGCCTATATCATTTTTTCTAACATGCCATCAGAGCATCTTTAGTACGATTTGGGATGCCTCCCCTTCCTATTACTTTATTATATGAGAAAAAAAAAAATGTAAGAACCAAATTTTAACATAATTGATATATACCACAACTACTTAAATCTTATTATTTTTTCAGGGGCTTACAAAACGCTTCAAGAAGATAAGAGGAGAGCTTGATCAATTGTTTGAAAAGATAATAAAAGAGCATGAACAAGCTTCTAACTCATACAAAGATGGGGATCATAAAGATTTCGTTGATATATTATTGTCATTGATGCATCAATACAAGGATGATGATGAACAAAACCATGAAATTACTCGAGATGACATTAAGGCTACATTACTATCGATGGTTATTGGGGCATATGAAACTTCCGCTATGACTATTGATTGGATTCTCTCTGAACTTTTGAGGAATCCAAGGGTGATGAAGAATCTACAAGATGAGCTAGAAACTGTGATCGGAATGAATAGAATGGTGAACGAGACGGATTTATCGAAGTTGAATTATTTGAACATGGTGGTCTTGGAGAATTTCAGACTTCATCCCATTGCACCATTCATCCCTCGATCATCCACACAGGATATTACGGTTGGTGGATACCATATAAAGAAAAAGTCACAAATCTTCATAAATTTATGGGCATTAGGACGAGATCCTAAGATATGGTCAGATAATACTGATGTGTTCTATCCAGAAAGGTTCTTGAATAGCAGCCCATCAAACCTTCAAGAATATGATCATCTACTTTTTTCATTCGGATCGGGTCGTAGAAAATGTCCGGGAATGCAGATGGGGTTAACCACAGTTAAACTTGTCACAGCTCAACTTGTGCACTGCTTTAATTGGGAGCTTCCTTCTGGGATGAAACATAGTGATTTGGACATGACCGAATCATTTGGCCTCACCTTGCAAAGAACTAAGCACTTGTCAGCTATGCTATCTCAGCGTCTACCTTTTAATAAGGTTTACAATGAATGAAATTCATGTAATTTTAGGGCCTTGGGACAATGAATATGGTGTATATATTGATGTAAATAAATAAATGTTATATAGAAGTTATGGATATGACTATTTAACGCTGAACAGAGATATTACAAAACCACTTAAGCATCCAAATACTTAGATTACAATAATGTTTCAGAAAAATAACACCATTAAACTCACAAGGATGGTAGCTAGTCCGTTGTATCTTCTTAGGTTCAATTCTTCATCTTTATTGACTTTGAATATTGGATTTCTTTTGTTCTTATTTTGCATGTGTCATTCTCCAACGTTATTTTTCCAACGTTATTTTTCCTTGGGTCTCAACGACTAGTTTCCTCTTTAACAATTGTCACCTAGTTGCTCCTTGTTTATATTTCTGTAATAAAGACAATTTTTCCCAATTATTCACGATTCCTTTTCCTAAAATATCATGGATACTAGTTAAATTCTATATTTTCTATTTTCCCCCTTTTAATTCGTTGGTCTCCTTCTAAGATTATGTTACCTCTGGTGTTAGATATAACAATTAGTTGGAGATTGAATTTGGTCATAAATATGAAACCTTAACCCACTTTGACTCTCAAATTTATCATTTTTTTCCTAAAATATTCTTATTGATTATAAAGAGTTTCCACCAAGAGATTCCTAGTGCATATGATCAAAGAGAGTAATTTAGAAAACTCAATACAGATTTGTTACAATTAACCAATTTAATTAATATTTCAAGTTAACTATCTAGCTCTTATGTTAAAGATAATAGATCACGTAATATATAAGGGCATGTACGTATACGCCCCTCAAGTGATTTATTTCGCAGATGAATTATTTGACTACCATAAAACATATCTTCCCACTAATTAAGGATTAGTCAGATCATACCATTGATGAGCATGTGGCGCCAGCTGCTCTAGGGGGACTTAACAAGTTACGTGTTTTTTAATTGATTTAATTATTTTAGATCAAATTATTTTATGAATCTCTCATCAATATGATAACTCCTACACAAAGAGCCAAGTTGCTCCTCCAATTAAAAAATATTTTTTATTTCTTGCCAAAGACCTTTTTATATATTGTGTAGTTTTTGTTTGCGGAGACGTAAGAACCATTAATTATTTATTACATTAAGTTTTGGTTAGGCACATAACTGCTAATTAAATTAGATTGCTTCAACTTTGATGCTGGGTTAGGTAGAAGGTCTTAATCATGCTGAAAGTCAGAGGTTAAATATTTTAGCCACTCATTTCTTAATCGTTTTATATAACGTGATATGGTTGTGTGTGTGTGTGTGTGTGTGTGTGTGTGTGTGTGTGACTAATGGAGCATATACGAATTGGCTATACTGCTTTGTTGAAGAGAGTGTGGTTTTATTTGAACGTTTATGTAACCAATTATATTTATATGTAAATAATATATACCATTATGGCTTGGTTGATATGAAACTCTTGTTACTGTCCAGGTTACAAAAGCATATATATGTAACTTGTTATGTCTCATCTAAATTAAAATCAACATGCACCCATCGTTAATGGAGATCTAGTTGTAAAAACTTTAAGGCATATTTTGAATGTTTCATCATCGAGAATCTATATAGAATTATATTTTCCCCCACAAAAACAGTTGAATATATAGAGAAACATATGATCATAAAGCATAAGCAAAAAACAAGAAGTTAAAGATCCGCAGAATCTTGCAGTCCCAGTTAATGATTCTTGCCAAGCGAATTCATTCTGCCCTTTTTCTTTTTTCGATAACACGAGAAACTAAACTGGGCTGCGTCGCTCCCTTTCAGTGATCTGCTCAAAGTTCCATAGGAGCTTGCACCAAGTGAATTCATTCTAATATGTTATATTGGCGCCATGTGAAGAAACTAAACGTCCAACATCTTTTTAGTGCTCCAAAATTCAAATCAAGAGTTGATTGGTCATGGGCTTTTAGAAGATATAGTTTAAAAGATTATATTGGGACGGAATAAGGATGACAAATTTCATCTGAAGGGGCTCTTTTCTGAGGATTTGAAATTGGCTGGAGCATTTAATCTTGCTGATATTGTGCCTTGGTTAGGAGCATTCGATCTACAAGTGTGTGTCTGTGTGTGTGTGCATGATGTTTAAATGAATCACAATCACATGATCTTTTTAATGATTTGATCAACGTCTGTGAGTTTATAAATCCCTGTGTGCATAATCCAAAATCTCACTAATAATAGATAGAAACTAGTGCCTCCTATTAGTCATGCTAACCATCCATTTCAGTATTTCACACACACATATTATCACGTAGCACACTCTGGGAAGCAATATTTTAAATCCCGAATCAGTCACTGAATTGGGCAAGAGACACTAAAGGATCAACGGCTGGACAGATATGAAGATCCTTCTTCTCGATCCAAATATTAATCCATTATGATGTTTCATTTCACGGTTTGACCGTGCTCCTTATGTATATATTTTTTGAAAAAGAAACTAATGAATTACACTCCTTAGTTATATTTTAAAATCAATAATATTTAGGCATTGTTAGCAAGCTAGATAGCATGTGTAAATCATGTTACCTCCAGTCCTTAATATAAGAATTAATTTGGATTCTAAATATAATATCCTGATTTACTTTGTCTTTCATATTTATCTTTTTTTTTTTTAAGATTGTCCTTATAGTAATTGCACATGTTAAAAGTCTTATCAAATAGTAATTCTAGCTAACTAATACATATGATTAGCAAGGATATTTGAGGGAAGACAACACATATTAGTTACAAATAACTAATTCAATTAATTTTTTAATCTATTTAAATTAATTAATTAGTTTTTATATTAAGGATAAGTGGAGTAGGTACAGAAAGTGCCATTCATTTCAATAACGTTTTGGGCGCGTGACTTCTCTGTTATTTATTACAAGGCATCTTTAGACCTTCTAAAGAGAAATTGTGTTTCATTTTATAAGTTATCTTTCAAATTTAAATAATACTAGGAGAAATATAATGTTAATAGTAATGTCGTTTTTAAATTTCTGTGACAAATAAAAAAAATTACTTGGCTCTTCCATGCATGAGAAATTGCGGCTGAGAAATAATTAATCCCCCTTTTAATCGAAATTGAGATTTTAATTTGAAAAACCAAATCTTGAATAGCAATAATTTATGATGAATCAAGACATTAAGATAGTCAAATGTGTTATTAATCAAAGCACATTTGAAAAGATTGAATGAAATGTTCTAAGAATATTAACTATCTATATATAACTGTCTTTTCTTTATTTTTGTAAGATGATTAAAGGTATTTGTGCGATATGTTAGGGATAACCTATACTACATGTAACTAACGTAATGATAAGTACATAAAGCAGCATTGATTTTCTTTATTGTAATTATTTTGTGTGCACGCACAAGCGAGTGAGTTAATTAATTATCCCAAAAATATCATAGAAAAGCTTATATACACTTTTACCTTGTCAAACAATCATTTCTAGTTTGTTGATTGGGTCGACAATAGATATTAGAGATCATCATGTCCTGTTGCCGTATCCAAATGGGGATCCAAGCATTCACAAAGAAACAAAATTAAAGGAATTATTTTCATACTCCCTATAATTTGCTATATATGCCTTCTCATCTGGTGCATTATGATCATACCCATCATCTAGCCTCCGACTTTCCACTTTCAGATCATTATATATCAAACTATATATCCAACATGATTCCTTCCACATTAGCCATTCCTGCAATTTTCCTTTTAACCTTGATTTACGCTCTTACTATCTTCTTGCGCCCAAACAAAATTGCTCAGAAACGTCCTCCAGGTATTTACTTACCATGGACTTAATTATATTTTCAGGTTTTATTAGTTGAATCTAGGAACAGATGATAGCTTTTTCCTTCTTACCTTCTTATTAGGATTAATCTTTCCTTTTTATCACTTACAAATTTTCATGATGCATCATTAGGACCTCTGGCTTTTCCTGTCATTGGAAACCTTCACTTGTTAGGCAAATTACCACATCGCAGCCTTCAATCTTTGGCCAATAAATATGGATCCATCATGTTGGTGTGGCTGGGACTTTGTGGTTTCGTCCTCTGAAGCTGCTGAGCTGTTTCTCAAGACCCATGACCCTGCTTTTGCAGACCGTCCGCAGACTCAGGCCAGTGATTACATATTTTATGGCTCTAAAGATATAGTCTTTTCTAATTACGGTTCATATTGGCGTTACATGAAGAAAATAGGCGTCCAATATCTTTTTAGTGCTTCAACGCAAGAGTTGATTGGTCATGTGAGGAGGGAGGAGTTAAAAATGGTGTTGAAGTCACTGGAGAATGCTGCTAAGATGGGTGGGGTTGTGGATATCAGTGAGAAAGTGCATGGGCTTTTAGAAGATATAGTTTATAAGATCATATTGGGATGGAATAAGGATAGCGAATTTGATCTGAAGGGGCTCGTTTCTGAGGCTTTGAGATTGACTGGAGCATTTAATCTTGCAGATATTGTGCCTTGGTTAGGAGCATTTGATCTCCAGGTATATATGATGTTTTAAATGAATAACATGGTTTGATTAACGTTTTTATATCCGAAATTTGCTTGCAATTTACGGCATTGAAGTAATCCTTCGGGTAAGCCTCTCTTAGTCTTTCCAACAAGCCATTAAAGTACGCCTAGTAGGATTGAGTTACCCCTCTCATCCTATCACTTTTTTTAGCTGACAAGAACTAAAAAACATGTAAGAACCAAACTTTAACATGATATGTAATGCAACTATTTAAATCTTATCGTTTCAGGGTCTTGCAAAACGCTTCAAGGAGATAAGCAGAAAGATTGATCAATTGTTGGAAAAGATAATAACAGAGCATGAACAAGCTCCTAACTCATACAGAGGCGGTAAACATAAAGATTTCATTGACGTAGTATTGTCATTGCTGCATCAATCCCAGGATGATGAACAAAACCATGAAATTACTCGAGATAACATTAAGGCTGCAACGCTATCTATGATTGCTGGGTCATATGAAACTTCTGCTGTGACTATCGAATGCACTCTATCTGAACTTTTGAGGAACCCGAGGGTGATGAAGAATCTACAAGATGAGCTAGAAACTGTGGTAGGAATGAATAGAATGGTGAACGAGACAGATTTATCAAAGTTGAATTATTTGAACATGGTGGTCTTGGAGAATTTCAGACTTCATCCTGTTGCACCGGTCATTCCTCGAGCAGCCACAAAGGATATTACGGTTGGTGGATACCACATAAAGAAAAAGTCACAAATCTTCATAAATTTATGGGCATTAGGACGAGATCCTCAGGTATGGTCAGATAATACAGATGTGTTTTACCCAGAAAGGTTCTTGAATAGCAACCCACCAAACCTTCAAGAATATATGATCGTCTACTTTTTTCATTTGGGGCTGGTCGTAGAAAATGTCCTGGAATGCAGGTGGGTTTAACTACAGTTAAACTTGCCATAGCTCAACTTGTGCACTGCTTTAATTGGGAGCTTCCTTGTGGGATGAAACCTAATGATTTGGACATGACCGAATCGTTTGGCAGTACGTTGCAAAGATCTAAGCACTTGTCAGCTATGCTAACTCATCGTCTACCTTCTAATGTTTATAAGGAATGAAATTCATGTAATTTTAAGGGAGAATTGCAATAAAGTCCTAAGGATGAAACATAATTATTACAAAGTCTCAATGATAACTGAGTAGATTGTAGTGACAAGTTTCAGAATAGGTAATAATAAGTTCTCACTTGTTATTGATATTTTTTAGTGGTTATTTCCTTTTCATGGAACTCTATTGCAGTTGTCCCTAATGTTATTTGATTATATAAGATACTACTTCCGGTTCTTAATATAAGAGTTTGTTTGATTTTTAATTTAATCCTAAATATAAGATCCCAATCCACTGTCTTTCATACTTATCTAATTTTTTTTAAAAAAAGTAGTCATTATAGTACGTAATCGCACGTATTAAATATTTCATCAAATGATAGTTTTAGCTAATATATTTGATTAGTAAGGGTATTTTAAGAAAAACAATACATATTTATTATACATAACTAATTTAACTAATTTTCTTAATTCATTCAAATTAGTCAACTAACTCTTATATTAAAAACTGGAGTTAGTAGTACATTAGAAAATGAATATTGTATATGAGAGTGTTTTGTGTGCTAATGTATTTTCCAGTTTTAGTCTTCCCTGCACAAAGTAATCAGATAAAATCAAGGGATGGAGATAAAGAGAATCAAGCAGCACCACAAAATTATGATGGCTTGATCACGCCCAGTCCTCTGTAGAATGCTCAAGATTTTTTCACTATAATAATCGAATCACAATTTAATTCCTACAAGTTCTTACGCCAAGTTCACCTGCAAATTATTACAATATTCTTAGGTCCCGTTTGGTACGAAACATTAAAAATAAGGGATTGAGATTGAGATTGTAATTGAAAAAAATCATTAAAATAGTATTTAGTATAAGTAATTGCTTATTACATGGGACTAGGCAACCCAATAGGAGTGGGATTAGAAAATACCACTTTTCCTCATAGTATTTCCCTCATGGTTTAGCTAATCCCATATAACAATCAATCTCTTATAATAAATACTCTTTTAATATATTTTTTTAATCCTAATTTCTATCCTTAATTTTTAATGTTTCTTATCAAACACAACCTTGAGGTTTTCGCATATTTCACCTAAAGCTAGCACATCAGATTTCTACACGTACGACTCATCCAGAACTAGGTGGGAGGATATGATTTTTTTTTTTTTTTGCATGTTGGGAGGATATGAATATAACTAACTGAAAAGGCTCCAGTAGTACATACAAAACAAAACCACTTGAGCACAAATTAAAGAGTCAAGTTCGCTCCTCCAATTTTTTTTTGAAAAAATATTTTCACGCAAATGACCTTTTTATTTATTGTGTTGTTTTATTTTCGGATATGTATTATAACCATTAATTCCTATTAATTCTTCGCTGGGCACATTACTAAATTAGATTTCAAGTAAGTCCAATGTGACATTGATGTTGGGTTAGGTGAAAGGTCTAAATCATGCTGAAAGCCATAGGCTAAATATTTATTAATCATTTTACTATTTTCAGTCCTAAATATAGGTTTATAATCAATGATTTATAGAATTATTTCCACCCACATGAACAGTTGAGCATAGACACGGATGATAATAAAGCACAAACAAAGGAAATGAAACAAGAGTTAAAGATATGTACAATCTTGCAGTCCTATAGTAATAATGACAGTGTTTAAGAGTCTTCCACTGATGATGGGGGATTTTAAATACTTTGTATGTAGCTATTAATTTAGAGTATGCCGTACAAAAAAGTTGCCCCCTTTAGCCTTGAAAAATATAAAGCATCTCACCAAATAAGCCCATCCTACATTTTCTCCATGGTGGGTTAGGTTACTTAACTCATATCACGAGCAAATCATGCATACGTTGAAAGGCAAACATAGCATATTCAATTATTGCCCCCAAAACGTAAGTAGAATCCAATGACATCTGAGTCAATATAAATCACTATATATATACGTATAGATATATAATGGGTCCATTTCTTCATTGCAAATTATACATCAAGCATGTTTCCTCCAACAGTGGCCATCCCTGCATTCCTTCTTCTGACCTTCATCTGCATTCTTTTTTCCATCTTCTTGCGTTCAAATAGTAATCACAGCAAAAATGCTAGGAAACATCCTCCAGGTACTTGTCATTTGAATTATTTCTTCTAATTTTACTCAGCGTTAATAATATTTCTCTTTCACTTTCTATACACATCTATATATAGGTCCCCTGGCTCTCCCCATTATTGGCAACCTGCACTTGTTGGGCACACTTCCACATCGCAACCTTCAATCTCTGGCCAACAAATATGGACCCATCATGTACTTAAGGCTTGGACAGATCCCAACCATTGTGGTCTCTTCACCTGAAGCAGCCGAACTATTCCTCAAGACCTATGACCCTGTTTTTGCAAATCGTATTCATACTCAGGCCACTGATTACCTATTTTACGGCTCCAAGGGTGTGGCCTTTTCCGAGTATGGTTCATACTGGCGCGACATGAAGAAACTGAGCATCCAACATCTTTTCAGTGCTTCAAATCACGAGTTGTTTGGTCATCTTAGGGGGAAGGAGTTAAGAATTATGGTGAAGTCACTGGAGAATGCTGCAACAATGGGTGGGGTTGTGGATATCAGTGAGAAAGTGCATGGGCTTTTAGAAGATATAGTTTATATGATGATATTGGGACGCAATAAGGATGATCAATTTGATCTGAAATTGCTCATTTCTGAAGCTTTGAGATTAGCTGGAGCTTTTAATCTTGCAGATGTTGTGCCTTGGTTGGGAGCATTTGATCTCCAGGTATGATGCTTTAACTGAATAACATGAACCGTTTAACATATGAAATTACTGCCATTTCTTAATTTTTATTCCATTGTTTAGAGCTTTTTCATAGCATAGTTTTTATTTTTATTTGAAAAGAAGGGATTGGATTGAATTTAATTTATTACACCTAAATCTGGAGGACTACTAGCCTTTGTGGAATTGAGTGGGGTTCTATTGGTCTTCCCAATATGCCATTGGCACCTTGCTAGTAGCAAGTAGGATAAGGGGCTCTGCTCCTTCCTAATGCATTTCTTTATTGGGAAAAGAAGATTAAGATCCAAGTTGTACTATCGTTTATATATATAATGAAAATATTCAAAACTTACTGTGTCAGGGACTAAGACATCGATGTAAGGAAATAAGCAAAGCACTTGACCAGTTGTTTGAGAAGATCATAAAGGAGCATGAGGAAGCTCGTAACAGCCACAAGGATGGGAAAAATGAAGACTATATAGACATACTACTCTCGCTAATGCATCAACCCATGGATGACGAACAAACTCATCAAATTACTCGAGACGACATCAAGGCCAATATACTATCTTTGATTTCTGGGGCATACGAGACTTCTGCTATTAGTGTCGAGTGGACTCTATCTGAACTTTGCAGGAATCCAAGGGTGATGAAGAATCTACAAGATGAGCTAGAAATTGTGGTTGGAATGAACAGAATGGTGGAAGAGATGGATTTATCAGAGTTGAATTACTTGAACCTGGTGGTGAAGGAGAATTTCAGACTCCATCCTGTTACACCATTCATCCCTCGAGCATCAGCAAAGGATGTTATGGTTGGTGAATACTACATAGAGAAAAAGTCACGAATCTTAGTAAACTTATGGGGACTAGGACGGAATCCTCAGATATGGTCGGATAATGCTGATGTGTTTTATCCAGAAAGATTTTTGAACAATAATATAGATCTGCAAGGACATGATTTTCAATTCCTGCCATTTGGTTCAGGACGCAGAAAATGTTTTGGAATGCAACTGGGTCAAACTACAGTTAAACTGGTGGTAGCTCAACTCGCACACTGCTTTAATTGGGAGCTTCCTTCTGGGATGAAGCCTGATGATTTGGACATGAATGAATCATTTGGCCTCTCGTTGCCAAGATCTAAGCATTTGTTAGTTGAGTTAACTCGTCGCCTGTCTTCTAAGGTTTATGATTATGGGGAACATGATATATAATACTCCCCTCGACGCACCAATTCAAGGATGATGAAACAAAACCATGGGATTAGTTGAGATTACATCAAGGTTAATTACTGTACTATGACTAATATTGGAGCATATGAAGCCACTGCTCTGTTGAAGACTGTGGTTTTTATTTGAACTGTTATATACAGTGAATGATATTTGTATCTAAATAATACTTCTGTTTGTTGGTTGATATGTGACTCTTGTTGTTATTCTGGTATAGAAATTAAAAATATATATATACACACACACTCCTCCGGTCCTTAATATAGGACCCAATTTTTGAATTGGTTTTGATCCTAAATTTAAAACCCATTTCTCATATTTATCAATTTTCTCTAAATTACCCATATAGATACTCCCTCAACCGTAATCAAGTAGAAGAGGGAGAAGGGTATTAAGAAAGATGATTATAGTGTTTTAGGAAAAATGTGTCACTTTTCTTATAATTAACTAACTTACCTAACTTCTTTATTCTAATCAAATTAGTTAAATGAATCGTATATTAAGAATCAGAGGAATATGTATTGTTGTGTATGTAAAGGGATGTGTCAAAAGTGAAGTCCCACATTGCCCAAGAGAGAGGGAACTCAAGTGTATAAATACTATCACACATTATTAGGCTAGTGAATGGGCTAGAGGAGAAGGAGGTCTCATGCACACAACAACAGCCCACCAGGAGGGAAACGTAGTTGAAAATTGGCGATGGCGATTCCCCTCCTGCGCGCGAATTAGAACAGTACTAGCAATGGTGTTAAGAGAGCTTATCAGAAAATCCTTTTTTTGACCGTTTATTTTTGTAACAGCCGAATGTTACTGAATGTTGGGAGTTTTCAAACATGATTAATCATCCATTAATCCTTAAACTGTTTCTCATGGATTAATGTCTGGTAACGTCTAAAATTTATTTCTTAAACATACCCAACGTTCATAACCGACGGTATAATTACAGATTAATGCAGTAATGTATGAAACCGACGAGTTAATCGTGTTTATGATGGTACCCAACAGTTAGGTCCCCGAGGCCTATATAAAGCGGTCCAGGACAGTGTGTTTTGCACCCCGCTCTCGAGCTTTCGAGCATCTGTTTCTCCTTTGCATTTCTCTTCTTCCCTCTCTGTGTTTCTGTGGTGTTGGGTTATATTTTTCTACTGTTCTGTCACCCTGTTTTCTGCAGGAAGGGTTCGTTTAATCCTGGGGAGTGCCGCAGTCACATTTACCTACGGTGGCGGAATAACTCTTAAGGAATGTCTGCCGGCACGACTCGAACCTAGCTGATACATACCTCCAGTTCGCTCAACATGTATGTATGTAACTTGTTTTGTCTTATCAAAAAGTGCCCATATCATTTCATTAATTGGAGACCTTATTGTAACTAAAGGCATTTTGAAAGTTTCATCAATAACTTATACAATTATTTAATTGCCCCCACAAAAACAGTTCATCATGGGCACGCATGATCAGAAATCACAAACAAACGAAACGGAACGAAAAGTTAAAGATATACAGAATCTTGCTGTCTCTTCCATTAAAATCATGGCCAAATTAACGGACCAATTACGTATAAACAAGTTGAAGATATATTCTCCCCTTATATGTCACCTCACGCATTTTTTTTATTTTTTATTTATTATAAAGACATATTTAAAAATAATTATATTTCTAATATATTTATTATTTTTAATTAATTTTAACTAATGATTCGTTATTTATAAATTAGTTATTTATAACTTACAATAAAGACACGAAAAAGTATTAAATAATAAAAAGATGTAATAGTTGAAATTCATGCTTGATATTTCATCGCGCGTGAGACAGAACCATTCCCACACACACACACACACAAAAGACGTTGAGATCGAGGACACAAACAAGGACGAAGCAAAGTTACCTGGCATTTTTATCAAAATACCGTAAAAAATAAAAATAACTATCCAAATACTGCTCTGCGTGAACTATGTGCGAAAATGCTGCATTTTGAGAAACTCATTTACACTGTGATTAACACTCTCACATTTATTTTTTAAAATAAATGAGTTCAGCTTTTTCCTTTTCATTTCTGGAGCAAATTACAACTAAATACCCATCTTACCAGTTTTTCGGCCGAAAACTTGCCCTTTGAATTTTTAAAAAAATTATAATTAATTACCCCTTTTTTTTATGTCCTCTCCTTCCCTCTCCCCTTTATTCTATATTTTTCTTGTCTTATTTACAAGATAGAAAGAGAATAAACTTTTTAGTTCCATTTATAAGACATGAGAAAAAAAAATTTATATGAATATACAATTTTATCCTTTAATTATTATTGTGTTTATTTTGTTTATATGAAATATAAGGATAAATTTGTAAAAGTTTAAAGTTTTTCTTAATATGTATAAAATATGTTGAAAATGATTTATAAATAAATAAAACAAGAGGAGTATCTCCTTCCAAATAGAAAAAATATGTGTAGATTTGGTAGAAAAATTACTTTTTACTTAATACTTAAATTTAAGAAAAATAAATAAATTAAATTCATATAAAATATTTATATATCTTCGCTAATATATTCAAAATGGTTCAAAAATTAATATCTGCTGTATGAAAAATTTTACGGCGGATATTGTGATAAATACATTGCAATAAATTTCACCACCAATAAAAAGACTAATAGATTACCTCACCTCAACTAAATTTAATTAAAAAATAACAAGAGGAAAAAATTTACTCTATATACTCCAAAAAAGCATCGAGTTATTTAGATATATGTGATTAAAAAATAGGAAACACTTCGTTTAAAAAATAAATACAAAACTAGGCCTAAATGGTTTGCTAATACTCAAAATAATGATAATTTAACTCCAACTACCAAACTCTATTAGTTTTTCATCTATGATTTCGATTATCACTCTGTAGAGTAATCGCAACCCACACCTAAAAAGGGGATCTACCAATGGGAATGGAGGAAAAAAAAAAAAAAAAAGGGAAACGAAAACAAGCATCCAATTTGGATTTTTGAAACCAAGGAAAACTAAAAGTCACTTGTTTTCAAAACCTATTGTGGCATTTGAAAATCAATATTCTCAATTTGCTCATTAATATTGATTCTTCAATCTACTTTCTCCATAAGCCCAAGTTTCTCTGTTTTGAAGCATAAAATGCATAGTATGATCCTCCTATAACAATATCAAATTGCCCCCAGTAAAAAGGATTTTGTGAGGCTAGATACTGATTGATCTATATTTGAAAATGGTTTTGGTTTGGTGTGATCATGGTGAATAGCCAAAAGGCTTCTCCATATGAAATTGTGTAATTATCGTCTGTTATTATAGAATTTTTTAACTTTGATAATTGATCAAGAGACAGGTTGAGATATTACCTGTCTCTTAATTTTGAAAATCTTCCCAAATATTTTTTGTGAGCTTCTTGTCATTATTAGATTCTATGTAAAATAAGTGACATTTTGATATCATACTGACAAAAAATGGTTTAGTTTTCATTTTTTTAATGATTTTTTAAAGATTTAATAATTCAAACTGACAAATTTCACCCCAACTCTTAAAGGACTGTGTTGCGTTGTTACTTTTAATTAATTTCATGAATTGAAAAGCTATCGGTGCTTTTAACATTAAGCTAGAAAGAGACTGGACATGAACTTTTAGATAATTTTAATGTCTTTGATGATTCCTTACATTTTCTATATGAGAAACAAATGATGAGGTACTCTCAAAGATACTTCTGGTGTTCGTTTTTTTTCTTCTTTGTGAATAAAGGATTCTCACTTTTCCCCCATAGTAATATTTTACATAAAATTAATCAATTGTTTTAATTAATTTGATAGATATTAAAATTAGATATACTTTATATAATATTAATTAATGTAATAATATTACTTTATGATTAATTTATTTAGAATTACTCTTGTCCTCTGTCTCTGTGATTTCGGTGAAAAATATCGAAACTAA
>NW_021634167.1:0-75788 GCF_004799145.2 Neltuma alba | reverse complement strand
TAGTAAATAATGTTAAATATCTTTTTAGCTGTAAATTTATGTTGTGTGAATAATAAATACTTATAATTTAACAGATAAATGTAAATTATGTGAGTAATAAATTTCATGAATTATATTTCCTAATAATAATTTGTAAATTTAATTATTTCGTATAATTTCCTACAACAATACTTATTTTTGTAAAATCTTAGCCGAGCCATGAAGGGCTTTATGTTCTAGTAATTTGAATTATTTTATTATAATTAGTTTTCCTCATTATAGTAAAAAAATTTAATTATCAATATATAACATAAAATTATAAGAAACCAGCATTATTTCAATGAAACACATAAAAAAATATTTTTGGCCAAAACACTCACACAAACTTGAGAAATGATCGATAAACAATAACTTCAATTCACCTTGTGTGCGTGTGCGCGTGCGTAAAAATGATTTTTACCACTTAAATATTGATCACAAAAAAAAGGATAGAACTTATTATTGTAATATTTTCAGCGATATTTTTGGGTTAATACGAAAGAAATTTATTATCAAACTTCAAACAAAATTTTTGACCAAAAAAATTTAAACAAAATTAAAATTATCTTCACAGATATTATGGGAATTATTTTCAGATTCTTCATGTCGGTTTTTTCAAACGAAAAAAAGTAAAAAACTAGAGAACTGAAAAACTGTCTTCCGTTATGAACAGCGTAGTAGCTAGTGACATTTGTTGGCATTACGGAAGGCAACAAAGGCACCAGTGGTCTAGTGGTAGAATAGTACCCTGCCACGGTACAGACCCGGGTTCGATTCCCGGCTGGTGCATTCCAAAATGCTTTACGCCTTTTACTTTGGTCGTCTGTGCTTTTTTTTTTTTTTTTCCCTTCCCTAATTTTCCTTGGGCCCTGTACGTAGGTAGTAGTTGGCCGAATCTGTCAGATGGTGATCATAAAATAACTTCCTACAACTCTTGTAAATGTATTATGTTAATAATACTCCTTTGGATTTTTCAAGGAGCTTGTTAGTTAATAATCATTAATTTGAATTTGTTTTATCATTTAATGTATTTTTTTATTTTTATCCCTAATTAATTATATATCGATTTCATATCTTTTTTTTCCATCCAATCTCTTTTTCATTCATTCTCTTTACCTCTTATCTCCATGAATAAAGACGTTTCAGGAATAAGTTATATTTTTATATATTTATTTTCTTTAATCAATTTTAACTAACTTTTGAGTTGCATAATTTATTTATTTGATGTTTATATTTTGAAAATGAATAATCTTGTAACTAAATACGTTGACCAATGAATAATGAATATATTGTGTGTACATTTGTATATAATATACTATCAAGATGTATGCGTCACCTTCCACGCTAGCATTGATAACAAGTCTGACTTAAAAAAAATAAAAAAGAAAATTAGACCACCAATTGTTTATGTTTGCAAAGAGAAGACTAAGGTCCCTTGATTATTGTCATATCAAAAGTCTCCAACATAATCAGCTCCCAAATGCATAGCACATATATACCAACACTGCGAGGGCCAGTAAAATGGTTAGCCTTGGACCTGAGTGAGTCTATAAGGTTGAGCTTTTGCTAATATGATTTTTTCTATTAACAAAATTGAGTTTAACAGAAGAGACTAGTTTGTTAATCCTTCACAATGTGACAAACCAAGATTCAGATTCTCGTTGGAAAGTGCTTTAGATTTAGTGTCCTATAATATATCGAATATGATTGCTCTTTCTAATCAACTAAACCATTTGAGCTACTCCATGCATCCACACGGTTCTTATTACCATTTCTAGAGCAAGGCTTATAGTTTAAACCTTATAAGTTAAATTTAAAGAAAAAAGTCAAAAGAGTTGCAATTAGGTGCTCAACAATACTTAAATATTTAGTCTAAAATAATGGATAATACCACATCCGCTCCTTTAAATTATAAATTAGATTTTATATTAAAAACTAGTTGAGTCACACGCAGGGAGAGGAGGATGGAGCAAGTTGAGAACCTTATAAGCATTTAGCCACATTTAACGGCAGCCTCTTGTTGACTTGATTAATTTATTTTACTTTATGTATGCCTAACAAAGCCCATATTTTCAACAAACACATATTATATTGCAATATCTTATTGAGATTTGCCAGTAAATTTTGTCGGTAGATTACGTTTTGTTTATTTTGAAATATAATATTCACGTCAAATCAGAGATAATTACATATATTTATACATATATATATTGTGTGCTATGACATGTGTGAAATTCATTTCATATTCTCATTTACTTTTGAAATCTACGTTAACTTCTTATAAAATGAAGAATGAGTTACATAAATCTCTCTTAGGTTTTCCTTGGTGATAGATTTTATATCTCTGAGTTTCATAACTTTCAAGAAACTCAATTGATATGATGATTTTATGTTATTTATGCTTTGCATAGCACATTTTCAACAACTCTGCAGATACTGGGATGTTATACTTTATTGTAGGAAAAAGTTTTTATAATTACATTACTATAAAAAAGTCCATTTTCGTCCCCCATACTTGTCCATTAGCTAAACTAGAAAAGTATAGGGCCTAATACACCAAATGAGTATGTAAGGCAAATACTTGTTTATTGGCCCTGAACAGAAGTATGAGGCCCCATACTCATTTGGTTCATGAGGCTACATTTTTTAAAAAAAAAAATTCAGGCAAAACCTATCAGCTTCCTCCTTCTTCCCTCAGCTCACATTCTCTCCCCCTTTTCTCGTTCCCTCAATTCGCATCACCGCCATCCTCGCTCCCTCAACTAGCTTTGTTCTCTCCCATTTCTTCCTTGTTAGCTCGCTATTTGCCTCTTTTCCTCAGCTTCCCCTTCCCCTTTTATCATTCTTTGTGCCGTCGCTTGCGCTAGCCCTGATAAGAGGGTTGTCATCGTTGCTGCAGGTCACCATAGCTTCAAGCTCATCGTTGCTTGCGTCAGCTCTCTGTTGTTTGTGCTGCATTGTTGCTATGGGTAGCTTGCAGGTCTTTTATGTCACACCTTACTTCTAGGATACCTTAGAGTTCATTTAGAACCATTTCTGACTACATTGGATGATTTTATGCTCAAAATTTATATTCTAGATGTTACTTTTCGTAAAATAACTATTCACTGTACAATTTTCACATTATAGGTCTAATTTTGAAAAATCATAACTAATTCTAGAAAAATATTATGGAGGTTTTCTAAAATTCCACAGAAAGATCTTTCAATGCTCTTTAAGGAAAAATATCTAATTGGACTTATCTTTAGCCAAGTCGTACGGTTTAATCAATAAAGATTACTATGCATTTGGTAAGATCTGGAATTTCTAGATCCTGTGCCTCAACTTTGAAAATTCATATCTCCATGTGTACACATCCAATTGAGGTGATGTACCTCTCATTTTAAATCTTGAGATGTGTACTATAAGTCTGTCAAATTTTGTGGCTTCACTCGTTCATTTCGTTGGTCAAATTGGAGCTTGAATCTAACTGTTTCAGAACCTATGTTTATCCCTTAACCACTCTTTACTTTAATTCTTTTTATTTCTTTGGCAACTTGGGTTTGCTCTTTCCCATTCATGCTCATACACTTTCATTCATACCATAAACATTATAATTAATTACATGGAATCATTGACATCCAAAAACATAATTTACAAAATGTGAGAATTATACATCAAACATTAACCTCATTCATTAACATCAATAATTCTCCACTTTCTTCTCCTTGCTTCTCATGCCATTATTGCCTTCCATTGATTGACCTAAATGGTTGGTTAGGGAGAGAGGTGAGATTCGGGAGAATTTCAATAGCAAAAACTACTATATTAATTATGCTAGATGGATGTTAATGTCCTATACACAACTTGTTTATTCTCTTGTTAATTAGTGACATAGTAACATGCTCAAAGCTATATTCTTGATGCATGGCCATGGAGACATAATCTACTCATCATAAATAGAAATTACAGCAGCCAAAACATATCATAATAACATTCAAATAACATGTACACAGCAACATATAAGCATACAACATCAAGCAATGACAATAGGTAAGTTTACTACCTTAGACTTAAAGCTTTCCTCTTACTTTTCCTTTGATTTTCTTGACTTCCCAACCATACGGGCTTTCAGTCATCATTAATAAACATCCTCTTAGATGTTCTAAGATCTTAAACATAATCACATTGATCATACAATCTATTAAGACTAAGAATTATATAAAGTTTAAGACTAGCTCTCTTAAACTTAACATTTTTTCTCAATTTTTGGATTAATGTTCTAGCTTTGTAAAAATTGTTCCCTTAGGCCAATCCTACAAAATTTTTCCCAAAGAATCCAAATATGAGTTTGGATTCATGAAAATCCAGCTCCTTCACCAAAAATCAGTTTGGCTGAATAGGGGGTTCATTAACTCCAAAAATCTCAACTTTAATTTTAATGCTTCTAATGCTTGTTCTTAAGGTTTACTCTACACCATTTTTCATTTTAAACACAATGGAAGCATCAAAACTATAAAAATTTCATCCTAGGTTACAGATCTTAGCTTGGCCAAACAGCATCCTTCAAGAAACAAACATGAAATCTTTTAAACAACAACTCAAAACCACTTAAAACAACTTTGAATCAATGGGTTTTAACTAGACATAATATCAAAACTTCCTTCCCCTTACCCTATAAATTTCATCCAGCAACATTAAAGAGGAAAGAACAGATTTTTCTACCATCAAACTCAAGAAAACAAAGCAAGAAACAACATAGATCAACTTACTGACCTTAGATCTAAGCTTGGTTGATCAAAGGTTGTAGCTTCCTTGATTATGCTTCAAGAATCCAAATGGCAAGAGTTTCCCCTCTTGTTCTCCATCTTGGCCGAAATGAAGGGGGAGGGAGTGTCTATTTATAGCTAAAACTTTGGCTTAAATAAACCAAAATGCCCTTGATTGCTAATAAAAAGAGTAAGGGTAAATTTAGAAGTTCAAGTGAACTTTTGCATAATCATTACATCACCTTCATGTATCATCCTTACATCATCTTTTTAAAAGGTGCAAAGTGTCACAAATTTGGTGGAGGAGAAGGGAGATTGAATCTTAGCTATTAGATCAAAATTTAATCTTTAAGTTTCCTTCTAATTTCTTTGGCCCATGTTTCTCCAGCTTTATTGATGGCCTTCTAGAGCTCAAAAAATTCTCCTATCTACTTCATAAATTTCCTTTTACTCTAAATAATATCTATAAATTTTCTTAGGCCACAACACTTTCTTTAAACCTTGCATAAAAATCATTTACTAAAATACCTTTTTATCGGTATAATTGACTTTTTAATTTATTAAAGCCATTCCACTAGCATTTTGGTTGCAGGAATAATTTTATGAATTAATACAATATTTCAACCATTTAACCTCATTTTTTGCGTACATTTTTTAGGTCTCTTGGTATTTTAAATAATTACCTCAAACAGTATATTTTTTTGCTGGCCATAACTTTATAAATTCCATTTAAGCTGCCTCAAGGGTATTTTTGTTATTTCTCTTCACAAAAGAGTCTTAGAATATATGTCCTATTTTTTGGAATTTTCTTATAATTTTTTGTATACTTTTCATTTTTACCCCTGTTAGTCGTAACTTTCTGAATTTACAATTTAGTCCTTACTTCGACTTAACTTCATACAACCATCCCTTTGAGGTTTCTAACTTAACCCTTGGCCTGTTTCTACTCTCTTTTCTCTTTCTAGGCCCTTGAAACTTTATTGGAGCCTCTAGCTTTGATTATACTTGAGCTCTTGAAAACTTTTACTTTACAGTTTAATTCTTGAAACTGTTTTGACTTTCTTTCTCATCTTTAGAACTTCTGCTAAAAAGAAGCTTAGTAATCTACCTTCTTTAGGCTACTTCTAGGGCTCTTAGGCCTAAAAATTGAGATGTGACATTCTATCTCATGGGTTAGCTTGACTTTCCTTCACATAGGTATGATTAAAGGTGGTTTATAAGTTACTCCTCCGGTCCTTATTATAAGACTCAATTTGACTTTTTATTTGGTCCTAATTATAAGACCCAATCCATTTTATCTTTATATTTATGTATTTTTTTCCAAGATAATCCTTCTAATAATGATAGTTTTAGCCATATATTTAATTAGCAAGGATATTTTAGGAATGACAACACTTATTTATTATAAATAACCAACTTAACTTACTTCCTTAATTTTTTTCAAATAAGTCAATTGGGTCTTATAATTAGGACCGGAGGAGTATTTTGTTACTCTTGGACTTGTTAGAATCAATAGTTTATGAAATATGATTGAAGATGAATTTTTGAGACTTTATTGTGTTGCACTTTTAGTGTTGATGAAATGTCAGTTGTTATAATTTGTGAATTTGAGATTGAATGGGTGTGGCAGGTAGTTTATTTGTTACTATTTAACTTGTTAGAATTAGTAGCCATGGGTTATGATGAAAAATTATTTCTTGAGATTTTATTATTGTACTTAAGGTGTTTGATGAAATGCCTATGTGTATATGAGCTATGAATTTGAGCCAAAAACAATGGTTAGATTGAATAAATTGGTGAGTTGTATAATTATTTTCTCATAGTGGGAACAATGATTTAACTTGTGTTGCTGCTCTTGGACTTGTTAGAATTAGTTCAAAGGTAGATTTTTGATATTTTATTGTTGCACTTTAAAGGTTTGTTGAAATTGAGCTGAACTTGTTTATTGTTGAAATTTTTGGATATATTACTTTTAAGGAGAAACTCTGTCAAAAATTTTCAAAACTTGTAAGGCATGGTTTATAAGTAAGTTTGAATTGTTGTAAGGCATAGTTTTGTTTGATTGTTTCAACTAGTTTTGAAATGCTTTAATTTTCTTTGAAATATCAGAACATCATTATTTAATTTTATTTTAAGCTTTTCATTTTATTATTTAAACTAGTTTTTAGTTTTTTCCATTTTATTATACTAAAAATTTCATTGAAGTTTGTATATTATATATGATAATGAAAAAATAGCATATTTGTCATAACATTTGCATTAAACTTCGGATTATGTGTATATGATTTTTTTCAAAACATTTAAATTAATCAAAATGACTTCTCTCTTCCTTTCTCCTTCATCACTAAGCTGAATTCAATTAAAATATCATTGATATTATTTTTAAATTAAATTATTCAAAATTACTTATATAGTAACAGAATGGATCGTAGTTGGATAAGTGTTTTGAGAACGAATGAAGAATATGAAAAAAGGGTAGAACAAGTTATTAAATTTGCTAAAAGAAATATTTATAACAAAAAAAGAAAGTGTTTTTGCCCCTATATTAATTTTTTAAATGAGAGATAACTCACTATTGATACATGAGATTGAAAGGCTCAGATATGTTTAGTTAAAGTTACTTGTGTTATATGATTATGTTAGGGAGTTTAGATTTTTTTTTTACTTAACTAAGTTAATTAGGATGTTATTTTGATAAGTTATTGTTTAGGGTGTTATTATGATTCTATTTGTATGGAAACTATAATGAATGACACTACTACCAAAAAGAGAATTAATGGCGGTTAAAAAGGGCTTTTGACAATGATTTTAGTGCCAACGTCTATGCCATTAACATTGTAAGCAAAGGATTTCACAGTGGTTAAAAATCACCACGGAAAGAAATTTTCATGTCGATTATTAGTAAAAACATGCCTGAAAAGGTCTAACATTATGACATTTAAGGGCTGCCTTTCAACGGTAGTTCTTAAAGGAATTGCCATTAATAATATTTTCCACGGTGGCTATATATATAACTGCTGTGTATATAACTGTAGTGACAAGTTTATTTTTTTTTAATATACTTTTTTTAATTTGTATAAAATCTCCTCTGTTGAACAAAAACCAAAATAGACTAATTCCAGCCACAAGCCATTTACCAAAATTTTCAGTTCAACTATTGAATTAAAACCACTTAATGGTAAACAATCAATTGAATACTATAACACAAATCTAATACTAAGGTAACCAAAATTTCCAATCAAAATTCAACTAAAACCTAATCAACAGCTTAACCAATCTCTAATTCAACTAGCCTAATCAATAATCAACAAAAAAAATATTGAAAAAATAGTGAACTAATAAAACGACAATTTTTCCATTCACCAAAATTTTGATAGTTTCACTAAACTCATTATTCAACCTACAAACTCAACTAATGTTTGAGCCACATCTCTCATTGTGTTGATCTCATCGGGTTGATATGCATTGGTACTATCAAATGGCTGCAAATTAGAAGGAACAAAATTATTATCCAAGAAAAAAATGTGAATAAAATTGAAGAATCACAAAATAATTGTATAACTTATATTTTACCTCGTTTAGTTTCTCAGTGACCATTATCTCAATGATATCACTAATATAGCAGGTCACATAATATCTGCACTCAATAGTCCCAGATTGACATCTATACCAACAAAATGAAAAAAATAAAACTTAGAAAATATTTAACTTTATACTTAATGAATTTGAAAACATAAAACTTAATTCAAAATAACTTATTTTTGAGAAAATCCATGTTGGCAGCAGATGATCAGTTGAGGTAGACAGCTTTTTCTCTTTGGTTTTAGCACTAAATCCTTGAAAAGCCCTATCAATAATTGGAAAGAAAACTAACATTATAGCATTCTATTTTAAACTTTATAACTAATAAATTTATAATCATAAACTCACGTCTTGACAACTTCCTTAGTTTTGTCAGTTGGCTTTGCAAGTAGAGAATCAAAAGAGTATACGGTGTTTTCATTGGGAGAAAAAGCAAGAAATAGTCTAGTGAAAACTACAAGATACAAATTATGTTAATTGTAATTAATTATATATATTTTTGGGTGCCAAATACAAAATTACTTACTTTTCAACGTAAGGTGCAAGATATATTATCTTTTTGCTCTGGGTCATTGTTCTCATTATATACACTGACCTTACTTCTAGGCTATTTGATGTTTTCTACACTCTTTTGTGGACACATAAAGCCATGTAAGCCCTTCTTTCCTTCTCCCCAGTATTTATGATTGAAGTGCCTATTCATCAAATGAGAAAGAGGTTAGTGCCATGAATATAGCATAAAGTATGAAAATGAAATTGTAACTTATAAAATCACCAATTGCATAAAAACTGCATCCAACTTCTTGAAATTTAGAAACTCGATGAGGTGTTTCTTGTCCATAGTGAAGTCATAAATAATATCTGCACCACAACTCCCAATGGCATATTAAATATAAGTGTGCCATCTAGTCCATCCACCATAAAATGAAGCAACAACATACTTTAGAATCTCGAGGCAACATTTTCATCAAGACATTTAAGCTTAGGAAGTGCCTTCTTCATTTCTGGCTTGTTTGTTGTTGCCTTCGTTGCCATTGGTTTCCTGACAAGTTTTTTTAGCCATAAAATGAAATTTTCTTTGGCTTGGGCCAATATTCGGACCTCGTCAATGGGGTTGGGCATTGCTATACCTTCCTGACCATTTCGGACTTTATCCACTATCACTCTCACTTAATCTTTTGGAATTTTTTTGCCATGGATTCTTTGGGGCATGTCTTTGAGTAAACTCAGGAAACCTTTCAACTTCACCCTCATATTCTTTGCTAATTCTCCTAACTTTTGTCCAACTACAATTTATTATTCTACATAGTCAAGAAATATAGTTGTCAAGCTCAATTTTAGCTAATTCATTCAAATATTCAAATAAATCAAATAATTAAGTATTAATCAATAAATAAACTTGACTAATACTTGACTACAAATTAAAGGGAATGACTTTTTATTTTATAAAAATTTCAGAAGAGTTTCCCCTTAAATAACAAATCCCAAATAATTTAGACAATGGACAAATCAAACCAATCAACCAACCAACAATATAAAAAACATACACAAGGCAAAGTTGAACAACTATAAGCAACAAAACTAAAGGAACTATCTAAAACCAATAAATAAATATTGTTAAAGCTAAATTCTAAATCCAAAATGGGAATACAAGTGATATCCATTTCACTTGAAATTTTAAACAACACTTCAGCATCAATCAAAGTTCATAATAGAAAAAAGAAAATTGGCCAAACACTCAACAAATTAATCATAACAAAAATTTGAAATAAATATAAAAAGATTAACAAAAAAAATCACAAACCTAAAAATTAAACAACTTTGAAGTTTCAATATGTAACTAATGCCATGTATACCAAGTAATTGCGGTTTTCATATTCCAAATGTCACAAGCCAACCCCCAAGCATGTAGGATACTTAAAACAAACAATGCAAAACATTCCAAATGTAAAATCAAGCAACCTGTTTGATATATAACAAGTTTTTATTATCAAAACATCCAAAACAATCAGAAAAAAGGATGAGAATAAAGGAAGAGGAAACTCACAGTGTGGGAACATGAAAAGGAGGCAATGAACGGTGGCAAAATGATGAAACCACCATGGTGACGAAAAACTCATAAACGGACGGCCAAAAACAACATAGAAGGGTGGCATTTGACCTAAAAACACCTTCTCAGAGAGTCTAAGTGGTGGGGAAGGGGGTACCACAACGACTATGCAAAATGAACTAAACTCGTAATAGGGTTATTTTAAAATGCTTTGTCAAACTTTTTAATGGTTGTTTTTAATAAAACCGCCATTACTTTTAATAGCAGTTTCATAAATAATCGCCATTAAGCAATCTTATCATGACGTTTTATTAAATACCATGGTAAGTGCAAGCGTCAATTTACATTGTTTATGAGAGAGCGCACTTTTAACGATGGTTTTCTAAACAACTGTTGTGAAAAGTGCCACCCCACATAATTATAAAATTGCCACCGCTTTTTTTTTCATGACATTTTTTATTTTCACCGCCGTAAAATGGCATCATTAATTGCCTCTGCTCAATTGCTGCTGCTGTTGTGGTTTGTTTTGTTTCAATTTCAATTGTAGGGTTCAAATAAAAACGAGTATATAAAATTGACAAATTTTATTTTTTAAGAAAAATAATATACTCATCTATTGATAAATTCCTATTTTAATATATTAATTGATATCTTTTTGGGAATATTTATCAATCAAAGTAGGACAATTTGTATTGATTATAGATATTTTGAATTAAAGACTGATTGCATAAAATTGGAGATTTAAAAGGAAATCTTATCATATTTTTTGTCTCCTTTTAAATAATTGATTTTAGGCTTTATGATAGTATCTCAATTTATCTTTTGCAAGCCTTAGAAAAGGAAATAAAGATAAAAAGAAAGCTGAAAGGAAGGGGGAAAAAAGGAAATTGGAGAGGCAACCAACTTAGACATCAAGGCATCAGATTATTATATTACTTATATATTTATTGATTATTAATTTGGGACTGGAGAGAGAACACGCACCCATACGCAAGACGCATACCACCAATTTCTTGAATTTTTCATTCACACCATTTTTCATCTCTTTCCTTCGGCCAGTAACGCGACTCAACCCTTCTCTACCTCCAGCATCAGCACGCAAATTACCCCATTGTTTTTTTATTTCTCCTAATCTCCACACTCAGCCTCCATGAATTCTCATTGCTTCAAATGTTTTGTGGATGTTTCTAGAGCCATGAGAGGCTAATCTCATTGTGCTTCTTGGAGATGGGGGAGTAGCTTGAGCTTGGAGCTTTAACTAGGGGATTATTTAGTTTTCTAATTAATTTTCTCTCGGACTTCATCAGATTTTTTCTGTGTTAAAAATATTCTTATCTGATTTGAAAACTGAGATTATGTGTTATAATCTCTGTTAATTGGATTTTTACAGTTTAATTTGAGTTGTATTACTTGGTATTTGAATTTATATATGTTTCCTTTGCATTCATTAAAATTATTTTATCTGGTGTGTTTTTGGATTTTATGATTGAGATGCATTACAATTGAGTGTCTCCATGAGCATTCTTTGAAAGAAAAACAAGTTTTATTAACTCAATTTAAATTACACATCAAGTGATTTTTAAAGGTGGTTTAATGATTTGATTACTATCTAGCATTTAGAAGAATCAAGTGTTAAGTTTACTTGATCCAAACCGTGTTTGGAGTTACTTTTTTTAACTTGGTAGCATTATTTTACTCTCATATTTTTATTAAGCAACGATAGCTACATTCCATTTTCAAGATGCATTCTTATCATTGATTTTCTAAAATGCAAATTTGCATTTTTTATTCTCTCTTTATTAAAAATATAAAAAAAAAAGTAGCTTAGATTTATTTCTTTATTTTCATACTCAGTTTTATAAAAAAAAAATTCCTTTTTCAAATCTCTCCTTTTTAATATTTTTGTCACTTAATTAACTTAGAAATCAATAAAAGACTCCTCAAGAGATACAACCTGAGTTATGCTTTACTGCATAAGTTGGTTTTATTTTTGATTTAATCCAAGGTGACTAAAAAAATTCAAATTATCTGTTCAGCAGAAGAGATGAGTATGAGGGCTCCATACTCGTCTGTTCCTTGGAGAACAAAGGAGTATGCATCCTCATATTCGTCTGTTCCCATGCAAACATACAAGTATGCTACCCCATACTTGTCTGTTCTTCAAGGAACAAACGAGTATATAACCCTTATACTCGTCTGTTCAGCTGAACAATTAAAATATTTGTCAACTTTTAACAGACGAATATATATCTACTATTTACATCTCTTGTGTCAACATCCCCTTTGAAACAGATTAAAGAAAGCCTCCAGAATAGATAAAAATCATCTTTTTAGTAGTTTTAGTGAAAAAAATTTAACAAACAGGATTGGATTTTTTTCCTATCAATTTCAAAGATAGAAGAGATAGTAAATAATGAAGTTTTTCCCCCATCAATTTTAAGGATAGACGAGAGAGTGTTTATGTTTTACTTTAACAAAATTTAAGGAAAATCTGTAGACTTTATTCAATTTAATTTATCAGGATGAGGATGTTCACTGTTTATTATGAAGAAAAGTATAGACAAGTCGGGTTTCAAGAGCTCACCCAAATCAGGATGCACCTCTAGACTCAAAGAATACTTACAGATATACTAATAGATTGCCCACCAACAAGATTTCAGGTATAGCATGTGTTTAGTATGTTATTTTTTCACCCCATTCTGAAATGAGCTCACGTTGAACAACAATTTTTATATGGTGGAGCTAGGGAATTTTTATTCGCATCATTGTGAACATGTAGTTTCCTATAGCTTTTACATACACAAACAAATATATATTTGCAATATAAATTGAAATGACTTGTCTATTTACAGGAGTTTAAATTTAAAGCATGTCGTATTACATACGTTTTAAACAGTACATAACTTTGTTCATTTTTATATTAATAATATTGATATTGTGAGGATATTGATAATGATCACCATCTAGACTTTACAATGCAATCTTATCATAAAGAGAAAAAAAAACATAAAAGAGAGACATATTGAGATTGATTTGAATATAAACAGCAAAGAAAAGAACGAACAAAACACCATGTTAGCAAAAGCAAAAGCAAAATGGCATAATCCTACTTGAGGATTAACCTTTTCTAGATCTCTTTAGCTTTCTTGATTTGACTGATTCACTTGTTTAATTAATTGCTAATAGTTCTGAAAACTAAAACATGTTTTTAGAAAAAATCACAAGAGAAAATACCGGGAAAAGTTAATAAATTCAAAGGAACATAAGGGAAGAATGAGATGAATGATGATTTCTCTCTCGTGAAAAGAATAGATGAAATATGTGAAACAGAGGAGCGAGTTAATTCATAAAATGTCTCAATTTTTTTTTTGGTTGCGAGAATTCATGTATAAAAATATAATACTCCCTTCATTTCTAAATGTATTAACTTGATGATTGATTCATAGAGATTATAAAAATTAATTAAGTTAATAATATTTGTAAAAAAATGTGGGTTGCTTTTCAAAAATATTTTTTTAATCATTTGCATTTGAAGCTGCCTCCATTGATATAAACACCTTTAGGCTCTGTTTGGATGACATTGCAAACCATGGTTTGAAAGACCAAACCATGGTTTGCACATAAAATCATCCAAACAGGTAAGCATTTTGGTGAAACCGTGGTCCAGGTTGAAACCATGGTTTTCACTGGTGAAACCGTGGTTTCATCAGAAGCAAGAATTTGTCGTTTCTGGCTGAAATAATTGAAGGCAACAGCATTGACCCAAAAATACCCTTCATTTGCAGTGCTGGCCGACACGTTCGCTCTGCTCTACTCACGCATTCACTCTTCGCTCTGCTCGCGGATTCACTCACTCAGGAACCTCGCCTCTTTCTCTGCTCGCGCTTCGCTCTTCTGGAGTGGTTCTCTCTAAATTTCAATCGCTGAAATAAAACCTCTCGCTCTTGAACTTAGCAAGTTTCCCTTAAGCGCCATTAATTCAGTTCAATCTTCAATCGCATACAGCTCTTCGTTGCTTCTTCATTCATATTCTGTGTGATTGAGAGAGAGAGAGAGAGAGATCGCTGGGCATGAGCTTGAGGTACGTGTGGAGGATAGTGTACCGAACAGGGATGCGCGCCTGGCAGGGAATGAAAGATCAGGGCTCCAAGTGCGGCGACTCCGCCATCAAATCTCTCCGTGATTCTGCTTCTTCTTCTTCCTCCAAGCAAGTCAGGCTCTTCTCTAATGCCTTCGATTCTCCCGCCTTCAAGGCTTCCAACTCTAACAAACTCAAGTAGGCCGAAGAGTCCCTCAGAACCATCATGTATTTGAGCTGCTGGGCCCTAATTGATATTCAATCCTTTTTCTTTTTCTATTTCTCTTTTAGTGTTTTGTGAGATCTTGTAAATTCAAGAATATGTATCATAGTATCATCAGTAATTGAGTGGTAATGGAAACACCGTATATGCTGGATTAGTTGATTAATTTTTGCAACTAGTGTTGCGCTTGAGAAACGAATGTGATATATTTAATATTTTAAAATATTTTTTAATCTATTAAAAATATTTATAAATGTTAGATGTATCTATAAAAATATTATAGGATATTGAATATATCAAAAAATTATTTTATTAACAATTTTATTTCTTCAAATCAAAATATATTATAAAAATATCTCTTATATAATCATTATATTAACTTTATCCTTTTTGGTAATTTCTATATATAAAAAGTGCTTCTGGTAATAACTATCCAAATACTCTCACCTTTTAGAATCACTTTTTCACAAAATCTATTCTTCACAAAATCTATTTTTTTCAGAATCTATTCTCAAGAATCACTTTTCCAAACCACGGTTTGGTTTCATCCAAACACACCCTTAATATATGAAGTCAATATGGATAGGTAGTTTGGGGAAAAAATATAAATGGATAAAGTAGCATCTAGCATCCTAATGTTATTTTTCGGTTGCATCTAGTACTCTAATTTCATTTATGGTGCATCATATATTCTAATGTTACTTTTTTGGTGCTTATAACATCCTAATATTACTTATAATGTATCTAATACTTTAAACCATAGGTAAGATTAGGGTAAAAATAACATTAAGAGATGCTAGATGCATAAAAAATAACACACAAGAATACTGGATGCATCATAAATAAGATTAGAATGTTAGATAAATGCTACTAGGAAATAACATCAAAATACTGGATGTTACCTTACCTAATATAAATTTGAGAGATAAATTAGATTAATACGGTTTTATATTTAGATTAAAACAAACTCTTCAACTAACTTTTATATTTAAAATTGAAAAAATTACTGAGTCGTGTGTGTTTGTGTAAGTGGTGCCTACACAAAGTTGGAAAAAAAATTATCTCAACAAAATATCATCTGACACTAATATAACATGGGAAAACATTTAGGTTAAACAGAATATTCACTGGCTTGTGGACAAGTCATTATATTATATTACATATATTATATTGTCACACGCACACGCACGCACACGCACGCACACTAAAGCATGTACTCTAATTCAATTCTCACTCACTTTCTGTAAATAAGTTATTACAATGGGTGGTGGACATTTCATGATTTCATTAATACAGAGCTTAGTGGGTTTCCCATTAATTAATTAATTATTAAATAATGAAGCAAAAGGAGAACAATATTGTTAATTTAATATTAGCCGTACATGGGAAGGCATTTTTAAAATAGTGTGAGTAATTATTGGCTTTAAAAGCGGGCGATTATCACTGCTTTAACTGTAGCTTTGGAATGTTGTATCCAAGTTGATAACATATTTTGCATTTAATTTAATTAATTAATGAAGGATTAGAGACTATGACATGTGAATCCACGTGAACACGGCCCCACTCCATATATTTACCACTCTGACTAAAAATAAAAGTATCAAATAACTAACTTACATTAAAAAGTTAGTTAAAATTAGTTAAAAATAATAAATATATAAAAAGTGTATTTTATTTTCCAAAACACCTTTTATTTATGGAAAGGCTAAGGGGGAAAGAAAACGGGTAGAAAAAATGAGAGAAAATAAATAAATAAAAAGATGAAAGATACATATAATTAATTTTGGATAGAAATAAAAAAAAATTAAATGATCAAACAAATATGCTTCTAAAAAAATCAAACCCTTTCAAAAATTTAATACTTATATTTTAAACTCCAGTGAGTACATAGATATACACTCTCTCACATATGCTTTAGGATGGCTTGATCTCTAAAGGGATTAGCAATACGTTGGCAAAAAAAAAAAAAAGCATTTCTTTTTAAAGGTATTGGTGTTACGTTTATGTGATAAATTCAATTAAGTAAAGTGCTAATTATCTTTAATCAACTTTTAGAAAACCTATGGTGTTAAAGAAATTTTGACTATAAAATACCAAACATTTAATTCTATGTAAAACATTGACTTAGGAATGGTTGAATTTTAGATGGCAAAATTATCCCCTACACAAGATGTTGAGATTAAATTGTATAAGTCCTCTTAACTAGGTTCTTACACACACACATATGTAAGAATTGTATAAGTTACTAGAGTTTTTACCAGTCGCATTAACCTAAAATAAGTTTTGTTCACACGCGTGGGTTTACCCTCCCAACACCAAAACTTGTTTGTCGTTATAATAGGAGATCATGTGATAGCTAATGCTAAGATCAAATGAACTTTTAGGGATAATTTAATTAATCAATGAGTTTCATCATGTGATAACCATTTTACCAACTCATAATAAATTAGTGTGTTAGAAAGAATAGCATCGTTGTTTTTTTAAAAAAAAAAATCAATAATAGCATCATTTTACACAGTTTTTGTTAAAATAAAAAATAAAACTTCATATTAATCTCTTACAAATAATAAAGTTTTAACTCACTTAAATTTTTGCGTTTTTAGCTTGTATTGTATATATTTTTTGCTCAAAATAAACTTGTATTGTATATATTTTCCTTGAATTTTGCCTAGATTTTCAAATTAATGTTGCTAATTTCTCCCTAATTAACTCCCTCATACGGTAACTTAATAAAAATATTGCATACTAGAAAGGGGGCTACATTTAAGATATTTTTTCAAATGGTTCAGAGATGGTTAGGATGAAAAGAGGTTGAGGTCTGGAGAGTGACAGGAGTTTTGGAGGCTGGGAAACTTTCTGAGGTCTTGTGAGGAAATCTGCTATGATGTTCTGGTGTCAGCTAACACCCCCGAGTGGTATCAGAGCCAGCACAAATCTTGACAGACGTGAGATATCATTAGTGAGGGTGAGTAAGAAGATATCATCTTATCATGAGTGAAACCTCAAACAGCCTTGAACCCGTTCGTCTTTCTTCTTCCTTCATCCCACAGAGACTTCCTTCCTCTGTTCGTAGAACTCTTTCCAGAAAAATAGAGAACCTTGTTGAGATAGATCATCTTCCTGAAGATGCTAGAGTTCAGGAAACAGATCTACCTCTTCTCAGTCCTTACAGTCTTTATCATCGTACCAACCGTGTCACCAGAAATGTTAGAAACCTGATTTCCACCCGAAGACCCCATGTTAAAGAAATTGTCCAGTCTACCAGACTAGAAAACTGTGGTCTTCCTGCCTCTTCCTCTGAACAGTACGTCAATATTGATATACCTCAACCTTTGATCAATGAGTGGATAGCCCAAGGTTATACTCATCTCCATATTGGTGCTGTACGTCTTATCCTTACTCTTCATGGGAGAAAAGGAATCCCAGCCACTGCTAAAGTTGCTCTAGTCGATACTACTTATACTACCTACAGTAATGCTTTGATTGGCGCTGTACTGACCACTCTTAGCAACGGTAGTGTCATCCTTACTATGGCTCCAGACTTCAACATCAAGCTTTCAGATCCAACTTTGACGGACAGACTAAAAATCCAAGTCCAGATAGTTGGAGCAGAGCAAGATCCCAGAGCTATTGCAGCAACTCTTCATCATCAAGTCATTTATAGACTCCAGAATCATGCTCTTGATCTTCATTTTCCAAACTCCACTAAAGATGCTCTTTATGTGGTTTCTGA
This sequence comes from Neltuma alba, assembly GCF_004799145.2. NCBI lineage: Eukaryota > Viridiplantae > Streptophyta > Magnoliopsida > Fabales > Fabaceae > Neltuma > Neltuma alba. The sequence continues at coordinate 57,356 of NW_021634167.1, read as the reverse complement.
TAGAGCTGATGATACCTCCATCATCCAGATTCCTCGACAGATCCCAAAAGAAGAACTTGCTCAGTTGATGCCTCTTGAGTGGATCACCAACTATGAAAAACACTTTCATGGTGTTCAAAGGGATGTCCATACTTCTACTCCTCCTGAGATAAAAAGACTTCCAGACGGCACAGTCAAAACTGTCTTCACCAAGCCTGGCCAGGAAGGTTCTTCTGTACCTTCTGGACGAATTTTAACCATCACTCCAGCCTATCTCCCATCTAAGCGAGACCCTCCAATTGCTTGGGTAGATCAGAATGCCAAGCCATGTTATGTGTCTCACATAAATGGCCACTTCATTTGGGATCATGCACCAGAAGAATGTGATCCTGATTGTGAGTGTGATACACCTTACTGGTGGGAAGCATCAGACGATGAAGATGAAGATGGATGGTCTTATCCCATCAGATATGCCATAAAAAAGAAGAGAAAGGAGAAGAATACATCTCCTTGTTCCCACAGACGTCACCATCGCCACCATGATGATGATGATCATGGTCCGAAGCAGAAAGCTAGAAGCTGGAAGGCTCCTGTCTCTACTGTTCCTTCTAACAGATTATCTCTATATGATCTGCTTAAGGAAACAGGTCACGAAAATCTCCTCCCTAAACAGAAGCCAGATCCAGTAATTCCTGTCATCCAACAATCCATCCCGTGTATAGCAATGATGGATCCGTATGAGCAGGATTTTCCTCCTCTTGAAAGAAGAACCAACAGAGAAACAAAGGTTACAGCAAGACCTTTCTCTGTTCCAACAGAAATCTCTCCTACTGGTGAAGCTAGACCAGTCTCAGCAGCAGAAGAAGTTCTTAACTGGCAGACCCAGAATGCGATCGGCCAGAATAGAACTCTGACAAAGATTGATTCAAAGCTTGACTTGCTGACTCTCAGAACTGATACTCTGACGAGCAGGCTTGACCAAGTCTCTGATCAAGTCAAACAGCTTTATATGACTCTAACTTCTCAGGCTTATCAACTGGATGCAGATCTGAAGAAATTTATCGAAAAGGGATACATTGGACCAGAGTTTACCAGGAAAGAGCAAGAACTGTCACAAATCCGAAAGGATTTACAAAGAATCGAGTCAGATATAGCTAAAGATCATTCACAAACCATCTATGACCCTTATCCATCTTACCCCTCTAGTTTTCAACTCCCCACATACCCAGCATCACCTCCTTCTTATCCCAGAGAATCTGATTACAGCAAGGTTTTCAAAATGTCTTATCCTATTTTAAGACAATTGAGAAAACCCCGACAACCAACTTTTTCACCCATCCAACCAAACCCTCCTCCCAAACCTCCAGTACGACCACCTCATTTCCCTTCATCTGAAAGACTTTTCTACCCATCATCCTCATATACTAAACCTATTGAACCAACACCGTCCTCTCAAGGAGTTGTAATAAGAACTCCACCATCATCTCCACCAAAACAAACTCCTCCTCCAGACAGAGAAAAAAGAAAAGAAGTTGCAGATCCAAACAAAACCATAGCCACTTTCCAAACTGTGGATAAAGATCAGTCATCAACAGATGGAACCTCTGAACCTGAATCTGATTCCTCTATTGAGTACAGTTCTAACTCTGATCCGGAGATATATCATGCTGATATCTCTAAAGTAGCAATGGTCCAGCCAGATCCCACAGTTGAAGATCCTATTGATGAAGACCCATCTGTTCCTCAAACACCTGAGCCAAGAAGAACAGACTATAAACCTACTACAGGTCCATGGTTCACTTTTGATGATCTCCCTCCAGAAAAATGGAGAGACAGACTCCATGAGTTCGGAGCATGGATTGACCTGCAGCTTGCCAGGCATGATGCAACTCTTGAGGAAGTTCTTACAGAATTTCTCTCAAGACTAACAGGAACATTAAGAGAATGGTATCAAAGTCTCAGCGATTACCAGAAGATAGCAGCAGCCAGAGTTGATAATGCAGGAACTCTCCTAGGACTCATTCATAAGGAATTCATTGGTGACTTCCAGATCATTAACAAAAGGCATCGCCAAGAATACTTTGAGATGAAATGCTGCTCTTTAGACAAAAGAGACTTGCAGAAACATTTCCAGAGAATGTCTGAAAAATACTACATGCTTGGAGGAGCCAATGATGTCAATCTCAGGCATACTTTTATTGCCTCTCTTCCAGATGAATTACAACCAGAACTTCATAGAGCTATCAATGCACTCCATAGAAACATGGCTGACATTTCCATTGGAGAAATATATCAGTTGGCATTAGCAACTGTGGATAAGCTCTGTGAACAACAGAAGTTCTTCAAAGGAATGTTGAAAGGACAGTCAAAGCTCAGGCATGCATGCAAGAAACAACATCTGAAAATAAAGTGCAAGGATGATAAAGATTGCTCTTGTTCTACCAAGAGAAAATCTCACTATCGTCGATTCAGATATCCAAAGGGTTCTTACTCCAGGAGAAGATCCAGAAAGCCTTTCCTGAGATACTTCAGGAGGCGCAGACCTTACTCAAAGAAATCTGACAGGTGCTACATATGCAAGAAAAAGGGGCATTTTGCAAAAAATTGTCCTAACAAGACAAAAAAGGATGTCAAAATGCTAGAACATTTGCAGACTGTTCTCATGATCAATGAAGATGAAGATGTAGAATCCGTGATCGAAGAACAAGATGCTCAGGATGAAGAGACACAATATATTCTTCCTTACTCTGAAGATGAGGAAACTGATTCTGAATCCTTTTCTCAAGAAGATGATAGTCCTCAAGGGTATTTATATTCCCTTGAACAGCCTGTGCATCCGTCTCCTTTCCTTGGTTCCGTGGCTTCTCAGCCAGAACACAACAAAGTCACTCTTAAGCCAAATGTCAAAATTCATATCCTTCCAGGAAGATATGAAAAGCCAATTCCTGTTATTGCCTTTATTGATACTGGAGCATGCAGAACCATCATGAATCCTGATATTCTTCCCCCTGAAGCATGGATCCCTTGTGATCAACTTTTCTTTACTGCTGATTCAAAGCCCTTCAAGATTGAATGGATAACTCGCAGGAAGATTGGTATTCAATTCTTTCCAGGATGTGTCCTATGGATGAAAGTTCTTGGTAGTGATCTCCCTGGAAAAGACATTCTTATTGGATTTGATGCTTATAATCATACTAGGAATCTTCAAGTCCTGCCTAAAGGAATTAGATATAAAAATTTCTTTAGTGCATATACTGAAGTTCCTAATCTCTTTGAGATCCAACAGGCACCACCAGGATATGAAGATATTCGAGATCATCTTCTCAAGTTTTGTGCTGATAATCATCAACAGTTCTCTCATCCATTTCCATTATGGAAAAACCAAGAGTTTTTCATAAAACTCCCCTTCAAGAAAAATGAAGACATCAGCCCCACAAAGGCCTCTCATCCAGGAATGAATCCAGAAGATCTCAAGCTCGCTAAAGAGGAATGTGCTGCACTTCTCAAACAAGGCCTTATTGAACCAACAAAATCTAATTGGGCTTGTCAGGCATTCTATGTTGAAAAAAGATCAGAAATCAAAAGAGGGAAGAAAAGGTTAGTCATTGACTATAAGCCTCTTAATATTTTTCTTCAAGATGACAAATTCCCTTTACCAAAGCCCAGTTCACTTACAGTCCATCTTAGAGATGCAAAAATCTTTTCCAAGTTTGATCTTAAAGCAGGATTTTGGCAATTGGGTATCCACCCAGAAGATCGACCCAAAACTGCTTTCTGTATTCCAAATGCCCAATACCAATGGACTGTCATGCCATTTGGGCTTAAGGTTGCCCCATCACTATTCCAAAAGGCCATGACCAGAATCTTTGAACCTATGCTTGATAACCTCCTCATTTACATTGATGACCTTTTACTTTTCTCAAAAGATGAGGACTCCCATAAACTTTTATTGACCCAGTTCGGGGAAATAATTGAAAAATACGGGATTATGTTGTCGGCAAAGAAAGGTGAAATAGGTGTCAACAGCATAGAATTTCTTGGAATGCATTTTGAAAATGGTCAGTATTATCCTGGACCACACATTGCAGAAGAATTACTCAAATTCCCAGACGATAATCTCACCACAAAGCAAATCCAACAATTTCTGGGGATTATTAATTATCTTCGGGATTTTATCCCTCATGTGTCAAATCATACCAGCCAGCTGTCCAAACTTCTCAAAAAGAATCCTCCCGCGTGGGGGACAGAGCAGACCTCAGCTGTCAAGACCCTCAAAAGATTGCACAGCAACCACCTCCTTTAAAGATCCCTGACAGAGGATTACGAATCCTCCAGACTGATGCTAGTGATGACTTTTGGGGAGCTGTCTTAATTGAAGAGATAGATGGAAAGAGATTTTACTGTGGACATGCAAGCGGACAATTCAAGGAGTCAGAAAAGCATTATCATGCTACCTACAAGGAGATCCTTGCTGTCAAAAGAGGAATCGAGAAGTTCAGCTTCCATCTCAGTCCTTATCAATTCAGAGTAGAAATGGACAATACGTCTTTTCCAAGAATGCTTGATCCCAAGGGAAAGACCTTGCCAGACAGCCAGTTACTCCGATGGAAAGACTGGTTCTCTCGCTATAAATTCACCGTTCATCATCTCAAAGGACACCAGAACATCATAGCAGATTTCCTCACAAGACCTCAGAAAGTTTCCCAGCCTCCAAAACTCCTGTCACTCTCCAGACCTCAACCTCTTTTCATCCTAACCATCTCTGAACCAGAAATGCCTCACAGAATGAGAGCCACCATTTTCCCTCCTGGATCCCGTCCTGAATCTCCAGCAGATGTCCAAAACCTTGCCAGAAGTACTATGTTCTACTGGCTCCACCGTGTTTTTGTAGATACTGGAATCCACCCTTATCCTCAGCACTTTGATGCCGATGCTCCTTACCTCACTGTTCCCATTATCAAAGGACCCATACCAGAAGAACTTTTATGGTACATCTGGTCTGTCTCAGCCAATTATACCTGTGCCATAGCCTTCTCAGCTGTAGTCGTCCATGACCACCTGAATGACATCAGAAATGAAAACTCTCCTCTTACCACACTCTTTGAGATGATAGCTCCTCTTCCCTACTGGAGAGGAAAACTCTGGAAAATTCTCAAAGAACATAATATTTGGGACTTACCAACTCCCAAACAAAAAGGTTTTTCTGTCTGTATACCTTTTTCAGGAACTATGGAATAAGTGCTAACCAGAGGCTCTACACAGACAACCGTCTGATCCTCCAGGTCACCACCCCCTCATGGCCAAGAAGGGAAGCATTGCTAATGGAAAAAATTGGAAAGACATTAACTGCACTTAACCAGCCTGACACGGGAGAAGACACTTCATGTCTATCTCTTGGACCTTTCCCTCCAAACTCACCATCTGCCAGCAACACAACACTTGAAGAATTCCAGAGAGATTTCATCCTGAGTGCTGTCAGACCTCCACCAAATAGGTCACAAGTCCCTCCACCGACAGAAGCCACCGAAGACCCTTATGACGGTGACAACGACTCACAAATTCAACTCACTCAGCCTGAAGGACTCTATCTCCCTCAGCCAAGTTTCCAGCCACAACTCCCATTCCTTGCAGGGGAATCCCAGGATCCTAACCAAGAAGACCCTGATCCAGAACTCGAAGACTACTACTACTCAAGAAGCTCAAGGAGACACTATGACTCAGATGACCCTGACCCAGAAGGCATCATGAACCTATCCCCTAGCCACGAGCCTATCTATAAAGACTAGGGAACATCATCATCAGAAAATCTCCTTTTGGGATACTCTGAAGATAATGCGGGACCCGCCAGAATCCTACTTTATGTCGCTATCTACTTTTACTTTATTAAAGTAGTTTGTCCTGTAGTCTATTTCGTCCTCTTGTAATAAGTGGAGTAGTTGCCATTATTAGGTGTCATTATGAGAGTAGTTGGTAGTTAGTAGTTGTGATTATTAAATGTCAAGTCATAATGACGTTTACTATTACATCTACCCGTCATAATGAGGTGTACTATTAGGACTTTGTCATGTAGTGCCCCCGAGCGTCTATATAAACCCCACTCTGCCATCAGTTACAGGCAGAAGGAGTTGTATCGACTTCCTTGTATAATACTAGTGTGCTTTCCTCATGAGTTCTCTCTAAATTTCTCTCTTCTTCTGAAAGCCTCACTTATGATATCTTTCTTCTGTCGCCAGAGATTCTAAGTATGCTCTGCACTTGCCTCTTTAAGAGGATCCTGTGCATCAGAAAATAGAATCCGACCACGATCCATGAAGGAGTGTTTGGTGACAATCTTACTGCACTTAACCAGCCTGACACGGGAGAAGACACTTCATGTCTATCTCTTGGACCTATAATATCTAATATACAAAAGCGGAAGGAAATAGTGGTAGCTGCAATCACATTACAAAATTACTAGTGGTTCACATTTAATTTCTGCAGATGATGGGAAATTTGGAAAGCTCCTGGGGAGGCAACGAATTGAACCAAGTGAGAAGTCAAAGAAAGCTTTCATCTTCTGCTTAATCTTTCTACCTGGCATAAGTGGAGATAAGAAAGGCACTGCCCATTTGTCCATTTTTTAGTGGTCCAAATTAAAGATGAAATGAGTGGATGGGGTACACTGAACATTGTCATTATTATATATGTCGCGACTTTCGAGGAAATTCTATTTGTTTATTATTTTTATTTTAATATATATGTGATGGATTTGTTGGTGATAGTTTAAATTGATTCAATGCCCATACCTAAATTATACATGCACATACCTTCAAGGTACAATTATATGTCTCTTTCAATAGCTTTTAAGCAGAATAAAGAAAAAAAATTTATCTAAAATTTTAACAACTTTTAAATTCTATTCCTATTTAATCCATATACTTTTCATAAAAATAATAATATAAAAAATAAAAAATAAAATAATATATTCATTTTAGAAATATAATGAAATTATTTATATCAAAATCTATGTAGTAAGCACCACCCATGCACATCCTTCTCCCAAAACATTCATTATACATTTCCATAAGAGGTTTTTAGTACAGTAGTTCTATCATCAAAACTTTCACTCCCAAAAAAAAAACATATAATTATATATGGAGTTTTTTTTTTAATCAGAATTTTCGATGGAGTTACCAACAAGTTAAGCATAGCTGCCTACGATATTTGGTAGTGTTTGGAGGGTTGATACCACTCACTTAGGAGGTCTCTAGGTGCATTATTAACTAATAAAGCAATTTAATTCATTGGAGCTAAGAAGACCAGTGGATTCACCCATTGGATGTCCATCACTGTTGCACCCATTGGATGTCCATTATTCTTGCATTTCATTCCATTCACTTTATCGAACAAAGAAAACCCATAAACGAGTAGTTTAATTATAGTTTAGCTTAGCCTCGATTACTAGTTTACTTCATATAGTCCTGTGTTTAATTTGTAATTGTCACTTAGTTAATTAAAAACTTAAATAATTGGCTCTACACCGTGATCAACCAGGATTACCATTACTATATTACATTGTGAGTCAAGTATTATTTGATAGTTCCCACGACATGATCACTTGTCATATATCCACCCAAGCAAGTCGCATACCCGCACCTAGCCTATGCTGGGAAATAAATGCCACTATTGCACTCATGATCCCTAATGAAGAGGGATGGAAACCCTTGAAAAGCCCCTTGATCGAGCCGTAAGCCGCTTGATCGAGCCGTCCTAGTAAATATTCTATTTTATCCATAATATACGAAGTTGGTTAACTTTTTCTCATATACCAAGAAATGAAATTTAGTCATTAAATTTGTTCTAAAATGATAGAGTTTTATTATTTTACCCCTAAAAAGTGATAAAGTTATATTTAATGTTACACATTTATTATCTCTCATCTATCTCATTTCTCTCTTATATTTAACAGGGGCAAAAGTGAAAAAAAAAAATCATATTATTGATTATCTTGACAATATCTTATAATTTGAACCACAATTTTCTTGTAACCATTGTTTTATATTATGGACCAGAAGGAATAAGCGCATCTTTATTACACCATTCACAAAGGAGAAACCCTAACCAAAAAATCAGAAACCCTAATGACCAAACTTCCCCAGCACTTTGTACTTTAAGCTTAAATTATTTTTCATATTACATTTTTAATAAAATATTATTAAATTGCCCAAATTAAATTTTAGATGATACAGATAAGATGTATAAAAGGTTCACCATATCCATTTTATTGAGGATGAAGGATCAATGGGCATGTGTTGTTGTCTATCAATTTCTCACTTACCGGCTTGCTATATATGTATTTACAATTTTAGATCTTTGATATTATAAATTATAAATATATGTAGAATGTGTTAATCATTTTTTTATTAATTATTATTAGTTACTATCTCTACTTCAAATAGAAGGCGCTTTTAATTAAAACACACCACCCAAGGTGAATAAATAGACTGTGGTCTTACATTATCAACAATATGCTAGGGATAAGTTGCAAAGAAAATTATAAATTTAAAAGATAAAGTAAATTATGGTCTTGTATTTAATATCAAAATAACCTACTTAACTTACATTTACATTTATAATTAGATATGAGTACTTATTAACTAAGTCATTTAACAAGTTAATTGACATGAAAATTTCATTTTCTCTGTCGGTTTCCTTATCATAATTGATATACTCCTTTGGTGCTAAATATAATATTCATTTTATATTGTAAATTACACTCTAAAGAGTCTTATATTTAGGACTGGAGGAATAAAAATGGACTTTTTACCTTGTTCTTGTATCAACATAAAATGTGGACAAAACTATATTGGTTGATTACATGTCTCTATTAAAACTGGCTTTAAAAGCCTTCCCTGATCCACGTTAAAAGCTTTTTCATAGAAGTCAAGAATACTAGATTTTAACCAGGTTATATGATATCAGAAAGTTACATATACATTATTGGCAATAAAAAAAGAAAACATATATACTATCTTTGATCCTTAATATAAAAACTAATTAAAAATTCAATTGGTTTCAAATATAAGATCATAATCCATTTTGCCTCATATATATATCCATTTTACTTTCAGTTAATCTGTATGGTAAAGGCAAGAATTGTTTCAATACACAGTATTAGTAAACATATTTTTAAAAAGGCAATGCCTATTTATTACAAATAACTAACTTAACTAATTTTTTTAATATTTATAAATTAGTTAATTAATTTTATATTAAGTACTGGAGGTAGTATATTATATACATTCTAAACATCCTAAGCTCTTGATTAATTCTAAATATGACCATTTATTTCTCAAATACCATACAGTGCACAAAACTCACTTTTACAAATAAATCAATAACATAACTCCAAATCTCTTAAGGAATAATAATAATGACAATAACATTATTATCATTATAATAATAATAATAATAATAATAATAATAATAATAATAATAATAATAATGCTGAATTTATGTTCAGACAATCATAAATTAATTCATTTTTCATATACAAAACCCTTAAAATAATAAAATGTTAAATTAGGATTTTTCATATATTTATTTTATAAACCAATAAAAATGATTGATGGGAAACAAAACCCAATTATGAAGATCGAATCAATTTGCCTAATGTGGCTGTAAAAATCAAATCAAGTTGCCCAATAGGGCTGCAAATCAAATTTTGAAAGTGACTTTTCTATGCTTAGAAGTTCAAAATTTGTACTGCTAAAAGCATTTCCATTACATGTGGCTTGTTAAATCATGTATCCATTGGATAATCTTTTTGGGTCAATAGTAATTAACCCAAATGTCTGGGAATAATTTATTTCTCCCTAAACTAGTAATTTAACTATTTGGGGCTTTGTCAAATCCAATCAACTATAGTATTGATTAATTAATATTATATATATAATTTAACTTCTTTACAAAATGGATTCCTTTAGAATGTTTCATACATCTTGAAATATCCATTTTCTCCATTAAGAGATCAAGTTACTCTTGCCTTTAATTACTTCTTATTAACTTAACATTAAAGATAAAAAAAATTAATTGTTCACACGCACACACAAAAGTATTCATCTTTGATTTTCGAGAAGGACTTTTGGTGCCGATCGAAGTAGGCAATTTTCGGTTCTTCAAAATGTGCTCTGCTTCAAAAAGTATGATAACCAAATAGCTTAAAATGCAAAAAATGGTACTTTTGACATCTCAAAAATTGAATCCAAAACAAATTGTGTCTTCAGTCTTATTTAAGAACTGCTTTAATTTGTCATTTGTTATAATGCCACGTCTTTTTGTTTGGGCGAATGCCATGTCATCTAATGCAAATTGTATTTTACTTATTAGTGTGACAGATGATATATAGTTCGACAAGAAAAAGGAACAAATCAAAATATATAGTGTTACAATATTTCTAAATAAATTAGCCTAAAAATCTACCAATTGCCTTGTGACAGATGATATATAGTTCGACAAGAAAAAGGAACAAATCAAAATATATAGTGTTACAATATTTCTAAATAAATTAGCCTAAAAATCTACCAATTGCCTTGAATTAACTAAGTCTTGTGATAGCTAGACTGAAAATATTTATTATTTAATTGATACCCTTAATTTAAACTTTCTTTATTGGTAAAGTTTGATTAAAAGTTAAGGGAGATCAAGTCAAAATAAAGAACGGATTAATTGTCATTGAATATAGAATCGTCATATTTTTTTAAAAAATATTTGAAAGGTCGACCAAACATTTTATAATGCACAAATTTCTTATATAAGTAACAGGATCTGCCACATGGCAAATTTCAAATAAAAAAATTCTAAACACTTCAAATCACTTAAATATTGAACCAACATAATTCAACAAGATTTTAAGGGCTTTGTCTTCTTGCTGATCTACATATATATATATATATATATATATATACTCCTCCGGTCCTTAATATAGGACCTAATTATTAAGTTAATTTTGGTCATAAATATAAGACTTATTTCCCATATTTATCAATTTTTTTAAATTACTTCTATGGATACTCCCTCAACCATAATCAAGTAAGTGAGGAAGAAAGGATATTAAGAAAGATGATTATAGTGTTTTAGAAAAAACATATCATATTTCTTATAATTATCGAACTTACCTAACTTCCTTAATCTAATCAAATTAGTTAAATAGGTCTTATATTAAAGACCGAGGAGTGTGTGTGTGTGTCTGTGTAAGGCTTACAGATCAGTTCCAACTTCCAAATAAAAAAAATTCGTGCTCCTTCATGTTACTTTATAACGGGACAATTTTAATCTGTTTAGTAGATCACTTACACAAAAGGTCAAAATTTTGATTAATTAATTATGTTTAATTTCTATCCCTCAAATATCTGAATTATCCAATGTTCTTGGTCTTCTTAATTTATTTGTTTTTAAAATGGTAATTAATGTTAAAGCTTTTATATACATATTTTCCATGTTATGACCCGTAATTACTCCATTCTCGCCTCATTCTTACCACTCTTGCTATCCTCTATTTTTGACCAAATTTAAGTTAATCACATGTGACTGGCTAATATATTAAATTATTAATATTATTACAAAGGTCGTCTTCCAGCGTTATCCGATCTAATTGAGAGTCCTTCACCCAAAAAAAAAAAAAAGATCTAATTGAGAGTACCTCTCACAAGTAATTCTATTTATTCACAAGGTTTTAAGAGCTTTAAGTTCACGAGAACAGATATTTGTAGTCAATTAAAATGGTTAATGATCTAATTATTTTCTTTCATTAAAGACTTAAAAAAATTTTGTAGGATTAGAAGTATCCTTCACTGATAAAATCTACTAATCTCCCCAAAGACATAAAAAGCAAAAAGTAAAGCCCCGTCCAACTAGCTTTGCTCTATATGAGTTGAGAATTAAACATTCAAACTTACTTGAGAGAGATAAGAGTCTTTGCCTTTTCACTATGTACAAATCAAATCATAATATACATGTTTCTCTATGTTCATAAGATTTGAATCCTCATCCTGCTTATTTATAAAATATTAAGTCCTCTTTATTCTACTTAATCACATTTTGTGTGGGTGAATAGCAGGGTATGGGGTCTCTAGGGCTTCCCTCTAATATTCTGAATTCCTCCAATTTTGATTCATCTTATTTTAACGAATCATTAAAAAAATTTAAAATTGCACCAGTAAGATATTAAAATATCACTAATTTTATCTAGAATCTATTAATAAAAAAAAATAAAAGGTTGAGTTATCATAAAATCCATTAAAAACTATCAAAAAGTGGCACATTAATTAAAGATCTCCCAATCCGTGTATAAATCTACTCCAGCTCTATTGCTACTTTAATTTCCCCCCTTTTCATGGGTTGAACGAACATCTAAACCAGCAAAGTTATCAAGTAATGAACCTTGAATCAGCTCAAAAGGATAAGATATATATATATATATATGCAGGAAAGAAAAACCACAATAATAATAACACTAATATTATAAAATGAGCCATGAAAAAACATTATTGGAGTCATATATATATCCATTCTTTATTTGAACAACAGAAACTTTGAACCAGGCACATGCTTCCAATTACAACTTCTCTCTCTCTTCCCCCCCCCCCCCTCTCTCCCTCTCCTTGGAAACACCAAACTTTCAATAAAATTAAAGTTATATATATGTGTGTCTATGTATATGTAACGCTGGACCAAAAGCTTCGTCAGTACATGAACCTTTTCTGCATCAATATATATGGTATAACCTGGTTAATTACATAGATCGAAAATCCCCCATTCTCTCACAACACGAAGCTTTCTGATTACACATTCATATATATGTGGGTGTGTGTCTTCCTGGGACTTTGCTTATTTCTTCCCTACAACACGTGGGTCTCTGCTATCGCAGAACTGTCTCGTTTCTGCCATTTTGATCACATCATCACATCCAAATACAATGAAGAGATAAGCATATCCATAACACATATATGTGTGCGTAGATATATATATATATATATAGAGAGAGAGAGAGAGAGAGAGACAGAGAGAGCTGGAGTTGAAGAAGCGGAGAGAAAAAGTGATCAGTGTGAGATGCTTCAGCAGAGTTACAGTACTCTAGTCTAATTAGAATGTCACTTTGGTATCCTATTCATGCGACAAACCGAATGCCTCTTTAATTAAAATAATAACGTACAGTAGTGAAAGAAACCCATTTTCATATATGCCCAGTTAGTTTTTTTCCCTTAATTAACCTACATGAAACACAACAATAAGCAGCTAAAATATTAAGGATGTTTCTCTCTGATTACAATTTTGTTTCACGTCTTGGAATATAATGTCAACAAAATTCCTTTGAATTGTTTGTGTATCCTTAATCTATATATTCAGTGTTTCTCTCTCAATAGAGACTGCAAAATTTCTGTGAAAGAAGCCCTAATTGTACAGTCCTATATTGGAAGACATGATGGAAAAATTTGCAAATGATGTTCCCACAAAAAACCCTAATAATAGTAGCATTGAATCAAATTCCAATATCATCAATGGAAGAAACCAATTGAATGGAGGGAAGAGAGAGAAATTAAACTGTGTGTAATAATCACTAATAAGCATCCAACAATAGTGAATTACCTAGCTTGAAATTTAAACCCAGAGTATATTTAATTACCATACCTTCCAATTGGTCTAAGTAATGATGATCATCCCATCAAGTCATATTCTCAAACAGATCCAAGAAATTGTACAAAAAGTGTTCATTATAAAACCTAAGAACAAACAAATTATAAACTTTCAGGTAATTAAGAAAACACCAAATACATCTGCCACCAATAAATTATTCAGATATATATATATATATATATAGTAAATTAAACAAAAGACATAAAGACTCGGATCATCGTCGTCGTTGTCGTCATTTTCTTTTAATTTATTCAAAACGCAGAGAAGCAAAAGGAGAAAGATATATAGTTCACAATTCTCCATGGACATAAATATGGATTATGAACACATGCTCTCCTGGATCTTCTTCATCATATAGAACTACTTCTTCTGATCTTCTTCACACCTAATTCTATAGTAATCTAATTATTATATGATTATCTTCCCTCAATTCTATTTAACCATTCAATAATCATATTCCTACCCCTTCAAACCACAGAAAATCAAAGCATCAACAGATAATTAACTCATTGATTGATTAGATCTGATCAAATTCTGTCTAAGACTCATCTTTTTATTAATTTAATTCTCTAAAAAGGTTGCCTTCCATGAGCTGCCCAAGCAAGAGCTTCATGATGATGACCTACCTGCCCACCACCACCACCATTGGGAAGCAGATTTGGTGGCAGATTATACAAAGGAAGTGATGAAGGATCTGGAATCCCTCCTTGCAAGTGGCCCCCACTGCTTCCGATCCCCGGCTGTGCCTGCGGGGAAGACCCTCCGCCTCCGCTTCCACCGCCTTGCCCAGCGGCGCTGCCGCCCTCGTCTTCATCATCAAGAGGTAGTCTCTCATAAGTTGCATTTGCAAAAGTTGCAGCAATGACCATCACTGGTCCTGCTGCCACTAGTGACCCCACCACGCTTCCACCGACAACCTGGCCTTGTCCTCCGGCGAGGTAAATTGTTAGTCCCGTGGATCCCGGTGGTGCCGGTCCGGGCAAGAAGGCTCCGGTTAGGGATAGAATCTCAAACCTTCCATGGAGAGCCACAAGAGCTCCCGGAGCTGCAGGTTGGCGAAGAGTGACGTTAGCGACGGAGCCACTTCCACTAAGCACACAAACCCCACGTTGACGGCGGCGAGCGAACTGAGCTACGCTTTCTGCTACATCGGCTCCGCCGGCGACCTCCATGACGTGGCTTCGTAGAGCATTTGGGCTGTCTCGGGTCACAAAGATGGGCGGTTTTGGTTTGTTCTTGGAACCAGGTGGTCGGCCTCGAGGTCTGCGAGTTCCGACTTCAACTGCACCTTCTTTGGGTTCGTCTCTATCATCGTCTTCGTCTCTGTTATTGCCGCCACTGTTCTTGCCGCTGCTTTCGTTGATAGAGAGGTCGGTGTTGTGCCGTTTGTTCACCGACGGTGAATTGGCCGCCGGGTCAACCCCCGGCAACCCCACCTGACCGGTCCACCAAGGATTAGCCAGAATTGCTAGTTGAAGAGAGAGGTTATAATTGAAAGAAACAAAGAAGAAAGAAGGAGAAGAAGATGGATCAGCACAGAAAATAAGATCGACACCCAGAAAGAGAAACCGATCGATCCCAAATGGTGATGAACTAGTCGACGGATCTAAGTTAAATAACTTTGCCCGTGTTTTTCGATGTAATTCTCAGAAAAGTTATCAGATGGAACCAAAAGTCAAACAGGTAGAGGTGAGCGACACCGAGCTAGGGCTCTTCTTCTCTCTTGTGTAACCTAACCCGAGAGAGAGAGAGAGAAGAGACGAGAGAATTAGATTCAATTGTTTGCTGAAAGGGAATCAAATTAATGAAAGCAGTGAGTGTGCGAGAGAAGAATATGAGAGAGAAACGAGACAATGAACAACAAATGTGTTTGTTCCCTTTTAATTAATTAATTTGTTTATTTAATAAATCATCCCCTTTTTTTCCTGTCTATCTTCTACTAATTAGTGATCTCCCTTAGTGGACACAACATGGAACAGATGCGAAACCCCCTTCACAGAATCAAAGCATAACTTAAGACAACAAGTAAGAAGCCATCGAAAAAGAAAGAAGAGATTGAAAAAAAAAAAACGGAGAATAATTAATTAATTAATCAAACCAAAGCTCACCTTGTGAGACTTGAACTTGAACATATTAGACACTAAAAAGCAGCACACAGTAAATTAAAAAGCACGGCAGGGAAAGTTAATGTGGGACTTGGTTTTTGGTGTAAGCACTTAATTGGCTGTGATATATTTACATTCTCAGCTGTTCTAAGTTAGTTATATATATATATATATATATATATATATAATATGGTATAATCTTAAAAAGTGAAAACGAAATACAAAGACAATTACTGGGTCGGTAGAGGACAAAAATTTAAACCTTGTATTATATAAGTATCCATCGATTACCAAGAGAAAAAAAACTCTGCACACATGACTCTCTTCGCCCCCAACAGTTGATAATGAATTTCCACTACGCTATCTCTCTCTGAAAGTTATCTATCAGTAATATTCAACTAGTAATTCTTCATTCCTAAATACCGGAGCTGGTCAAGAGGTTTAATTTAGCTTCAAATAGCATGATATTTTGATCTAATTAATTGGTCTACCAAATTTATAATATGCTGACTAACGTACAGAATATCTCTATTAATTGCACTTATTAAATGATTTCTATGAGGGGGTAAATTTCCAATACAGATTATTAATTAAGGGATAATTAAAAAAATCAATACACATTTTTTGTAAATAAATAAGTTAATTAATTTTTAAATTTTTTATAAATTAGTTATTTATTTCTTATATTCAATATTGAATGAATATTGTATCTAATTGATTTCCTCCCACTATTTAAAAGTTTTTCAAATAATCTTAGTTTGTATCAATGCACATTTGCATTCAAATAACGTCTATTCATGATGGCCAAAAAAAAAAATCGATTCAAACGTTACTACCAATAAATGTCTTTTATTCCCTTACAATTTTTTAACTTTAGTTGCTTAAGTATGTACTCTCTCTCGGAGGAGAACAGATAACTAAGTTATTAAATTTGTTTTAAAATAAAAATTATTTTTTTAAGTTATCTTTATTTAAAATCATGAATTATATCAAATTGTAAAATTATTGCATCAAAATTTAAATCAGTGTAATTTTCTTAAAAAATGTCTCACAATAAACCCCAAGCAACGTAAATAAATTCAATTAATGGGGTGATATCAAAATAGAAACAAAAAAACTATTCTTTTAAAGGGTCTTGGAAATTAGGGTTTTTGGAGTAGCGTGCGCGTGTAGCTAGGTGGCGAGCACGTCGTTCTCTCTGGTCCCAAGGTATGAACGAGGGAAAGATAAACGAAGCTTTTTTTTGGGGGGGGGGGGGGGGGGGTGTGTGTGTGTGTGTGTGTGTGTGTGAGAGAGAGAGAGAGAGAGAGAGAGAGAGAGAGAGAGAGAGAGAGAGAGACAGCATTTTGAAGCCACTACGTGTCTGTTGGTCAATTGTTCTATTTATTACTACTTTCTAACGTGTTCAATTAGCTAATCACAATCAGTTTTATACATTTCAACTCTTTGGTAGGCGATCAGGTATTTAGATATTATATTATGTGTTGGTTACACAAATATCTAAATTTTAAATTACATGCAAATATTCATAAAATCTTAAGTAAATGGAAAATAAATAAAGTAGTTGGACCTAATGATAGTCCTATTGAAATTTGAAAATATGAGTGAAGAGGGTGCGTTGTGACTTTCTAAGCTATTCAATGAGATTTTGCACTCTAAAAAATGCTTGACGATTGGAAGCAAGGTACTTTAGTACATATTTACATGAATAAATAAAGGGGACAATTAGAATTGTGCAAGCTATTGAGGAATTAAACTCATAAGCCAAACTATGAAGTTATAGGAAAAGGTGATTGAACACAACTTAAGATTGGAGACTTATATTTTTTAAAACCAATTTGGGTTCATGCTTGGAAGGTCTACAACAGAAGTGATATATTTACTAGTATTAATGAAAAAATACCAGAACAAATGAAGAGTTGCATATAGTTTTTATTGATTTGGAAAAACACTCATGATGCTCGAGACGTTCTTTGGAAAGCTGGCATGTGTGAATTGCTTATATCAAAGTCATATAAGATATGTATAGGGATAACAACTAGTTTTAGAACACTTAGATGTGAGATAAAGTACTTTCCTATAAGGATTGGCCTACTCTAAGGATCACCTTTAAACCCTTATTTGTTTAACTTAGTCTTAAACATTCTAATTAAGCTTATCAAACAAGAAATCCCTGAGTGCATGTTTGTTAACGATATAGTTCTTATGGCTAAGTCAAAAAAAGAGATTAAGTCTATGCTTGAGTTATGGATTAGAAAGACCCCAGAGTTGGAGGGTTTTTGTCTAAATAAAAACAAGACACAATATGTGTTTTGCAATTTTGATAAAAGACAAGTTAGAAGTGATATGAAATTTAACTTGGGAGATCAAATCATTTCACAATGGGCAAAGTTTATATTTGGGATCAATTATACAAAAGGATGATGAAATTGATGGATATTTTGATCATAGAATTCAAGCTAGGTGATTTAAATAGAGAAAACTTATCAGAGTTATTTGTGATTGAAAGATATCTAATAAGGTGAAAGGGAAGGTTTATTGCACTGTTATAAGAGTAGAAATACTATATGGTAGTGAATACTGGACTTTTAAAGAAATAACATGGGCATAAAGTGGGAGTAGCCGACATGAGAATACTAAGATGGATATGTGCTCATACAAGAAAAGATGAAATTTGTAATGAATATATACATGAAAAAGTTAGAGTGGCTTCTATTAAAAGAAGACGGTAGAAAATCGTTTGAGATGGTTTAGTCTCATTTAAAGAAGGCCTATGAACGCGCTAGTGAGGGGAGTTGATTAAATAGTATGTAGTCCTTTGAAAAGAAGTAGAAGAAGGTGAAAGAGAATACCTAATAAAATTATTGAATGATATCTTTTGTTTACCAATCTATCCAAATGTTTGGTGGTTAATAAAACTCAATGATATCATATAATTCATATAGCTGATAAAGCTCTGTTATTGTATGCAATATTCATAAAAGTGCATTTTTTATCACTAACTTTACACGATATTTTATTTTGGTCTATGGTTTTCAAGTGCACCTTTACGATGCGCAATCTTAACACTGTTAGTCTTATAGTTTTGAATATTCAAGCGCATCCATCAAAAGAAATTCACCAGAAGCCCATTGACTCCTATTCCAAATAAAAATTTTCAATTGGTTTTTGAGTCTCTGTGACAACCAATATTAACAAGATTGATCATTATTATTTCTGAAAAATTTGACAAACTTCCACACTGATCGTGACGTACACAACCATTGTAGAATAATGTTTTTCTACACTTGCTGAACAACCAGCGTAGTACTTTCTATCCTGCTTGTAATTAGAACAAGTGTTAAAGGGTCTTTTTAATAGATGTAAAAAGGCCTTTATGCACTAGGGTGCCCGAAGTTAAATTAAGGGAAAATCCCATATAATTAAGCGTTCTGAATTCTAAAATCTCAAATAAGTTATTCTAATTTTACAAAGGACAAATAACACTACAAAAAAAAAGATTTTAGGCGATGACTTTCAACGGCGACAAAAAAAGTCGCGGCTCAAAGTGGACTTTCAGCGGCGACAAAAATGTCGCGCTGAAAGTGAACTTTGAGCGGTGAATTTTTTTGTCACCGCTGAAAGTATACCTTTGAACGGAAGGTGATGTAATCACTAGTGTCCTCGCTGAAGGTCTGACTTTCAGTGGCAACTTTATAATGTTGCCGCTAAAAGTGTATATTTTTTATTTTACAATAGTAATAAACAAATTCAATCCGGCTCAATGACAAGAAGATTGGACACGAAAGGAGGTGGTCACGAGTTCGAACCTTGGAGAAGACACATTTAAGGTGAAAATATTTGGACGATGACGTGGCGAGAAGGAGTGATGTGGCAATGACATGGAGGTGGCTAGTGATGACGTGGCACCTGGTCGGTGATGAGGTGGAGGTGACTAGTGATGATGTGGCGGCCGGCAACGATGACGTGGTGTTGGTAAAGTCAATTCTTCTTAGGCATCATTTTCAGGGGCGACAAAAAAGTTGCCGTTGAACATCCTTTGGTGGCGACAATCTGAAAATTCTTTGAGCAGCGACATTCTTGTCGCCGTTGAAAGTGTCTTTCAGTGGCGACAAATATCACCGCTGAAACTTCTAAAAGTCACCGCTAAAAGTGTCTTTCAGCAGCGACCTTTTTAGTCAACACTGAAAGTTTTTCAGCCATGGCTGCTACGGCAACGACTTTTCAGCGGCGACAAGTTGCCACTGAAAACTTTCAGTAGCAACTTTATACTTTCAGCGGTGACTTTTTGTCACCGTTGAAAGTCAATTTTTTTGTAGTGTAAGTCTATAAGTATTAAATTAGAATTTGCAAATTTTTATAAATTACCTCTATACCCTTCCTATCATGCCTATCCCCCCTCTCTTTTCCCCCCTCTTTCCTCCATATTCCATCACCGTAGACTCTGTTTGCCATTCTTAACTAGCAATCTGAGTAGACCCTAAAAAATCCATCTGCCGTGAATTTTGCCATAGAAGTAGGCACAACAACGCAAATAGCCGCTAAGTGGAAAACACGGGAGAAGAGGAACTAAATGCGAAGGTCTCAAATACTTCGAAAAGGAACTCAAATAACTCGGTGAAAAGCTCTAGCAGATTGTCAGAAGACAGAGGAAAACAAACCTAAAGAGACTTTTGTGTAGTTCTCAAACCCGTTGAAAGTGTTGTTAATCATATATTATGCAATGGAATGGCTTTTATGGTTGAATGACAAGAAAACATTAGGTGATGGTTTAATCGTAATGTTAACTTACCATTTGATATATGTAATATAGCTTCTGCCATAGGCCTATTGGTTTTTAGTAAATATTCACTTTAGTGTGGTCAATTCTATTATATATGTAGTAAATTATAGAAGTTATTGTTATCATGTTTACTATGATGTTCTTCAGGTGCACTTATATGCTAATTTGTCAACACATTTTAATCCTTGTTTAATTCCCCTAATAGGCTAGACTTGGTGGAAATTGACCATGGGAATGGTATAAAAATCATCAAATGCCTAAGACCATGGTTTGCAAAAAGCATTATTAAAACGATTACTTAAATTACGTAAATTGTCGTTCTCATTACTTGTTTTGTAAAATACTATGCGAATGACTAAAAATATGTTACAAAAATTGTTATACATTTGGTAACTTTTATTGCACACGTTGTTGTTTCGTTACATGTTTAGTTAAATTGTCTGCAAATAGACTAAAATTGGACACTACAAAAAAATAGTAGATTACCAGCAGTCCATTTCTAGTGGTTAAAAAAACCGCTACAAAAGTAGACATTTCTAGCAATTATACCACAAATTGCAAGAAATTTGCAGCACTTTGACTAGAAAGTGTGCGGGATCCATACATTTCTAGCAGTTTTGAACCAACCACTAGAAAGTGACTGCCACAACTATTGGTGTTATTTGGCGTGAAGTTGGCGCCATATTTCCAGCTATTAATTTCTAGTAGTTTTGTCGCTAGAACCACTAGAGAATGCAAATCGTCATTGCATTTTCTAACAGTTCCATAACAACTAGAAATTTTAACTAATTTTCTAGCATTTTACATTGAAACTGCTAGAAATGTTTTATTTTTCCCGAGGCCTGACACGTGGCTGCATGCTGGTGGCGGTAGACTGGCAACGTTACAAATTTTTAGGGTTTTCATATAACCGTAAGAAAATCGTAGCCTATATGTACCCTCATCCACCTTAGTTGCACACTTTTGGCAAATTGTGAAGTGAAGCTCTGCTGAATTCTCTCAACAAAGTATATCTATATCCGAATCCAAATCCAGATCCGGATAGTATTTTATATTTTCAAGTAAGAATATAAATTTATTTATAATTATTTTTGTTTTTAATTTTTTAATTTATTTAATTTATTATATTTTTTGTATTGAATTTAATAGACTAGTTTAGTTAGAGTTAATAGAAATATTTTTTTTATAATAGACTAGTTTATTTAGAGTTAATAGAAATAATTGTTTTTTTTAATGAGTTGATGGTAAATTTAAATGTTGTAAAATATATTTTTTCATTACAAGTGCTATTTGTTATTATGAGGATAACTCGTTGACTAGGAAGGAGCCGGTCGATCCTGATAGAGGAGGACCTAGCAAGAATCATGGTATTGGGGGTGATGATGTTGGTGAGCCATTCTCAAGAATTCATGACTACGATTTAAACGAGGAGGATATCTTGGGCTTCATGGAGCGTGATGATATCCAACCTACTAAGGAGGCTCATTTCTTAGGAGATGAACAACCTCATATTGATGTTGGTGAGGAGGAGGAGGTTCGGGGGAATGATAATCCCCATAATGAGTAGTGCCCTACTCCAAGGCACCAGACCGGTTTTGAAGTAGAGTTTGCGGGTAAGTATTTATTTAATTTTTTTTAATTTGACACTGTTTGATTTATATAAAAATTATTTTAATTTAATTGATATATAATTAATTTTCCAATTAAATTTTGCAGACTCTGAGGGGAGCAGGTCCTATAAGAGGCTGACAGCCAGAGATCTGTCCATGATAATGAGCAAACGAGTAGTTGTGCCACTGAATAAATTGGGCCAACTGATTAAGAAAGGTGGCCAGCTATATAATAAGTGTGTGTGCCTTCTTAGTCAGCAGCGAAGTTTATTCCCTATTTATGTGAAGGATTGGAAGAAAATCATTGTAGAAAAGAAGCAGTAAGGTTGGGAAATGATGAAGGTAATATAAATTTGTTATTCATAATTTTTTTAAATTAGTTAAATGAATATATATTATTTAAATTACTTAATTGTTTGATTATAATTTGTTATTTATAATTTTTTTAAATTAGTGAAATGAATATATATTTTATTTAAATCACTTAATTGTTTGATTATAATTATTTATTTAATTAATTTATTATTTATAATTTTTTTTCAATTAGTTAAATGATATATATATTTTATTTAAATTACTAAATAGTTTGATTATAGTTTGTTATTTATGTAATTTATTTTTTATTTATAATGTTTTTAAATTAGTTAAATGAATATACATATTTTATTTAAATCACTTAATTGCTTGATTATAATTTTTTATTTATTTAATTTATTTTTTATTTAAATTAGTGAAATGAATATAATTTTTTATTTTTTAATTACAAAGTAAATTTATATTGGGAGAGGAATTAATGGCGGATACCATTAAGAGACTTGGGGTGGCATAAAAGAACAGGAGGGCCAACCTGTAGCATGAGAAGAAAGGTGACGGGACGAGGCACCTGTAGGAAATACTAGCAGATATACCTGGTGGAGTCCTCGAGCAAGACTGGTCAAGTTTTGTGTATTTTAGGATGTCGGCTGAGTAGATGGTATGATATTATTGCATTAATTATAAAAAAATTTTATTTTTTGTCCAATTTGACCAATTTAATTTTTGTACATTTTGTTTCAGGCTCTTTTCTAAAGAAATACTAGGAATGTCGGGCAACAAACAATACGTCATAGGGCTAAATCGAGGAGCTTTATTATCACTTATGATGAGATTGTAAGTACATAAAAAGAATTTGTATGTTGTGTATATATATTTAATTTGTAATTAATAATTTTTTTTCATTTCATTTACAAAGGGAAAAGATGCTACAGGAGCGAGGATATATGCCCACCTATGGCGAGATGTAGCCAAGTCTGTACAGGCCTCGAGAGGGGTCTCCTATATCGGATGAGGTTAAGGAGATGACAGTAAGTAATTAATTAATTAATTATTAATATCACAATATAAATATTCCATACTAATATTTTATATTAATTTTGATAGGTGCGGATGACTCAGGTCGATACCAAGTTGCGATAGTCTCAGGGGTCTGCTTTCGATCCTGTTGCCTCACTTTCAGCTGGTCGTAGCCGAGCGCAGCACCCTGGTTGAGTTAGCGGGCTCTGTCTTGGACCCCCACCTAGTAGGTTGCCTCACTCAAGTGGCGTTAGCCCTTCATACACTACGAGGAGCTCTCAATCAGCAGCGATATCCTATCAGGTGAGCGCAGGAGCAAAGCGGCCGAGTTCCTCATCCTCTAAAGAGCTACAAGAGGAGATTAGGTAAGAGGTGGAGGCTAGGATAGAGGCCATGGTGGAGGCCAGGATGGAGGAGCATGATCGTCAGTTGCAGTTATAGCTTGACCAGTTCAATGCAGCTGCTATGGCCATGCGTGATGTGATTATCAATTTCGTTCTAAACATCTTGTTTCTCTAGTTCCCTGACATATGCTTGACACCAACCTAGCCCCTACACAACCAGTAGCAAACCCATCCCTAGCAAAACCAGTAGCCTACCTAGCCCTAGCAAGAGGATCCAGTGCTCGACGATCACGATGATGCTGTTTCTACCCCTCACCCCCTGATTTACGCCCTTTCGTTGTATTGGATTTTATTGTGTTATGTTTTATGTGGATATTTATTTAAATTTTATGTTTATTTATTTAAAACCATAGTTATTTAATTTTATTATTAGTCGCTCATTCCTTTTTTTTATTTGTTACTATTTTTTTTCAAGCAGATGAAATTTATATTGTATCACTGACAAGGCAATGTCCATGCTATTGGAATTACTGGGAGATGCTTTCCCTCAAGATGAATTCCCTCCATCTTTTTATGAAGCAAAGAAGATTATTAACAAGTTTGGCTTGAACTATAAGAAGATAGATACATGCCCAAATGATTGTATGTTGTACTGGGTAGATGATGCAAACAAGGAGATTTGTACAAGATGTAAGAGATCGCACTATAAGTCAATACAAAAGGGGAAAAAGCAGCAGAAGAAACTAGTCAAAATTCTCAGGTACAATTCATTATAATATGTTACTTGTTCTGTCTCTAAATATTCGATATTTGAAATTCTCAATACAATTTATTATAATGTGTTATTTGTTCTATCTCTAAATATTTGGTAGTTGAAATTCTTAATATATTATTTTGTTAGATACTTTCCTTTGAAACTACAGTTGCAAATAATATATATGTCATCAAAAATGGCTAAGCACATGAGGTGGCTTGTGACTGAGGAAAATCTAGATGGCAAGTTAAGACACCCACGAGATTCTGAGGCGTGGAAAATGTTTGATGCGAAATTTCCAACCTTTGCTGGTGATCCTAGAAATGTACATCTTGTGTTGGCAACCGATGGTTTTAATCCCTTCAGAAATATGAGCACAAGCTACAGTATCTGGTAGGTAGTGTTAATTCCATACAATCTTCCACCTTGAATGTGCATGAAGCAGAGCTCTTTTTTGCTTTCCATTATCATTCCTGGCAAGAAAGCACCGGGAAATGATATAGACATATGCTTGCAACTGTTGATACACAAATTGATTGACCTGTGGACGAATGGTGTTAAGACATATGACTCATATAACAAGCGACTATTCAATCTCCGTGCAGTCTTAATGTGGACAATAAGTGATTTTCTTGGTTTAGGAACTTTGTTCGACTAGAACGTGCATACTGGGTTGGCCTGTCCTGAGTGTAATTTTGACGCCATATCATGTTACCTTCCACACAGTCACAAGTGGTGCTCCATAGAACATTGACGGTTCCTCGATTCCAAGCACAGATTTAGATTGCAACAGATTCGCTTTGATGGAAAACAAGAAAAGAGAGATCCTCCTATTACTTTGTCTAGTGTGGATATTTTGTGGTAGTTAGAAGATGTTGATGTCGAGTTTAGCAAGAATACAGATCCCAAACGACTGGGATGACGGTCTCATAGGACATCTGATGCTCAACCTATGCAATGGCGAAAGAGAAGTATATTTTTCACTCTTCCTTATTAGGAATCTAATTTGCTATGACACAGTTTGGATGTTATGCACATTGAAAAAAAATGTGTGATAATGTGCTATATACATTGCTCAACGAAGCTGGAAAGTCCAAAGACCTTCTCACAGCTAGAAAAGATTTACGAGCCTTGGGTATTCGTGAAGAGGCTTGGCCTGATGAAAACAACAAGTTTCCACCAGCTAAATTCACCTTAACGAAGCAGAACAAGGATATCTCCCTTTCGATGCTAAAGAGCATAAAAGTACCTGATAGATATTCTAGCAACATCTCAAGGTATTTCGATGAAATGTTATGCTAGCAGCAGTGATGGCGATACGTGCTTTAGAGGTGTCACTTACTACGGAAAGCTAATTGACATCGTTGAGTTAAGTTACCAGCTTTTCACCATAACTCTATTCAAGTGCTCCTATGCAAATACGACAACTTCATTGGGACTCACTACTAACCACTTAGGCATCACCTTTGTTAATTTCTCTAGACTCATTTATACAAGGGAATCTGAAGATGATGAGCCATATATTCTTTCCTCCGAGACACATCGGGTTTACTATGTCAAAGACAAGAAACATAAAGACTGGAATATGGTCATTCACCTCAACCCACTAGATCTTTATGATATGGGTGATGGTGACATTACCTACGACAGCAAATCCTTCCAACCCACAAATTTTGAAAACTTCTTTCCTCAAGGAGATGATAATTTGGCCATTATCATGTATATGTCTTTTCTTAAATTATTTAAATAATCAACTACTAATTACTAATTTTTTCTAAATGTATTATAATTCTAACAACAATTTTTTTAATATCTCCTTTCGGCAAGATGATGATCAAGAATAGTGGTTTTAAAAATTTTTATCATTCAAATAATTTTTTTTCATAAATAAATATGTACAAATTAAAATTGGTTCAGGTTTTTAAAAATTACAAAATTGTAATTTGTGGCAGTTACAGATCTGCTAGAAACTGCAAAACCACTACAAAATGAATAAAACCGTTGCAAATAGTAAACAACTGCCAGAAATATCTTGCTAATCTCTATAAATATCATATCACCTCCTATTTATTTACCACATCTCTTTTCCTTCCTCTCCTCTTCTTCTTTATAATTCTCTATTTTCTTCTTACTCTCTCATATAGTGGTTTTTTCCTCTTTTTTATATGGTAAGATGGTATTCATTTTATAAATCTTAATTTCTTTTATTTATCTTTATTTATAATTTACTAACATATTTATTTATCTTTTTCTTTCATATTTTTCTTTTTCACATTTATCATGTCCTCCTCAACTGATTCAACTATTTTTCAATATAAGAGTTAAGGTTTAATATTATAAACTATCCCATCTCCAATTCAATTATCTTATTCAATTCAATTCATTTGACACAATCATAATTTAATTACTTATTATTGATCACAAATTTCAAATATATAACATGCAATACATTGGTAAATATACATATTAATAAAAATTCTCTAATATAATCTATTTAATAGTTTTTGAATTTATAATATTATATTTTTTAATAATGAAACATTTGAATTTTTTTTTGCTTGGAATGAACTTTGCAGCGATTCAGAAACTGCTAGAAAAGTAAAAAAGAGGGAAAATTTTGGCAAAATTTAAATTTGATTCCACCTGGCACCAAATTTCTAGCGATTTTTAAGTTTTGACACCAATTTGAAAATTTCGTTTCCTGGAAAAATGTAATTTTGTCCAAAACTTTCTAGCAATTATAAATTGCTAGAAATTTTTGGCACCAATATGAAAATTTCGTTTCTCAGTAAAATGTAATTTTGTCCAAAACTTTCTACCACTACAAATATTTTTGAAATTTTCTAGTATTTTTTAATTGCTACAAATGTCATCTCATTCACCTATGCCTACTTATTTTTTCTAGCGGTTAGCGCAACTACTAGAAAGTTTCTATCGTTTTAACCATATTGTGTAGCGATCCCTTTAACCGTTAGAAAACTGTTTTTTACACTTGATTTTCTAATGGTTTTTCTAACCGCTACAAATGTTGTTTGTTACAGTTAAAACTGCTTGAAACATTATAATTTAACCGCTAGAAAATATATATTTTTTGTAGTGGGATTGTAGATAAACAAGTTGCAAATCTCCTAATAGAAGTGATAACTTCTATTACACAAGTGGTCATTTTCATTACTTGTTTTATAAAATAATATGCGAATTACTTAAAACAACTTGCAAGAATTGTTATACAACTAATAACTTTCATTACGCAAGTTATTATTCTCATTACATGTTTAGTAAAATTGTCTTAGAATGGATTATAATTGAGTTGCAAGTAAAAGGGTTACAAAGCTCCTAATGAAAATGGTAATTTGCATTGTGTAAGTTGTCATTTTCATTATTTGTTTTGTAAAATAATATGCAAATGACTTAAAACAAGCTACAAAAGTTATTATGCAACTGGTAACTCTTATTATGCAAGTTGTATCAACCCCCAATTAAATAAATGAGAGGGCATGGAGGTAATTTGCATGAAATTGCAAATTCCGATTTAATACTTGTAGATTTGTTTATCCTTCATGAAATTAGAATAATTTATTTTGGATTCTAGAATTCAAAAGATACTCATATGGGATTTTCTCTTAAATTAAAGGACTAGCAGAAAAAAAACTTAAGAAAAATCAAGACGTGACAAAGAAATTCTCTTAAATTTTTAAGTTTATGTAAATTATTAACTTCCAATATTTAAGCTGCTATTTCAATAACAAAACATCATACTACCTCCGGTCCTAATTATAAGGCCTTGTTTGTAGAACGAGGCCTTATAATTAGAACCGCAAGTAGTGTATTATTGATTATATAGCTTCAAAAAAAAATTCAATCCACTCCTTAGACTTTAATTTATATACAAAATTACAAATTAATTTATAATAAAAGCTTATCAAACGTTATGTTGTATGCAAATATATAATTCTTTGTTATGTTACATCTCCTTCATTAATGGCATAAAAGTTAATTTACACAAAATTTCAGATTAATATTTAGGAAAATTCCTTGTCAACTTTTAAATATTAGAAAATAAAAAATTGTTTACCAGTGACTTAAAGTTTTAAGATTTATATGTATAATTCCATGGCAAAGAAAATAATATATGTACTCCTCCGGTCCTAATTATAAGACCCAATTGACTTATTTGAGGAGATTAAGGAAGTAAGTTAAGTTGGTTATTTATAATAAATAAGTGTTGTCATTCCTAAAATATCCTTGCTAATTAAGTATATTGGCTAAAACTATCATTATTAGAAGGATTATCTTGGAAAAAAATGCATAAATATAAGAGACAAAATGGATTGGGTCTTATAATTAGGACCAAATAAAAAGTCAAATTGGGTCTTATAATAAAGACTGGAGGAGTATCATTTAGCCTTGGGCATTTTCTATTTTTAACTTAAATAATAAGTCTAGCAGGATCGTTAACATCTTAAACAGATCTGTTCTGTTATGATGGAATATCTGTTATTAAATGGTTCACCACGCAATTATTAATTATATATACGTTAATTGTTTTGGCCAAAATTTATAGGTAATTTTTAATAAATAAATATGACATATTATCACCACGTTCATCAGTTGTAGTTATTTTATTAATTATTATATAAATTATTCAAGTCATGATAGTTTGAAAAAACATATAAAGACAACCAAAGCCCGATCTGCAAGGAAAAGGGGAGGCAGCAATTATAAAAAATATATTGTTCCCTTGAATTTGTTAAAATTATTTTTTATATTTCTGTTTTTTTATAAAATACTAGTATCATTATATTTAACTCCTTTCACATTTGATTTATAGTTAATAGTTGATCTAGCCCTAAATCTTTGAGTTGCGCTATGGGTAATCCAAAGCTTCATGTTAAATATCAACTTGAAATCACTATCTTCACATATTTTATATATACATGTGAGTCTCATGTAATTGTATCTCGTAAAATTTGATAAATGAATCATACCAATCATGATTATTTTTAAAATACTATTTATGATCCTATAAGTTCCCAAGCATAATAGTTATCTATAACATACTATTACTCTCTTATTTAAATTCTAGCAAATAAATAAACCATGTATATAATTGCAAGAATACACGTATATCTATGAATCCTAAGAGACCATCTTAAAAAAGGAGAAATAACCATACAGAGGGAGGGAGGGAGGGAGGGAGGCACATGCATGCACACCAACTCTGTATTTTTTTTTTTTTTTTGTCACATAATTCTATAAATTTTCATGTATGATAGTCACAAAAGAATTTATTCATTTCTTATGCACCTCTTACTTTCTTATTTATTCCAAATAAGCCACGTAATCACAAGAAATAGTATTCCCTGTGATCTTAATTACAAGCACCACCAGCATATTTCATAATATAACATATTTTGTGTAAAATATTAATTAATTTTTTCCATTTAACATCTCTAACTAATTATAAAAAAATTTTAATTCATCAATTAAAATCATCTAACTAATCACTTTTATTGAGGATAATTTTTATATTTTACAAGAAATAGCCAATCATCTTGAATTATTTAACGTAATTATACAATGACTATATATAGGCCTGTTTGAAATGACAATTGAAACTTCTAAAAATAATTTTTTAAGCTTGATTTACTTATGATAAAGTAGCTCGAAACAAGCACAATAAAAATACACACTCACACATAGGGGTGTGCATGAGTCTTGCATGCCTAATATATCTGTCCAAACTCGCAAAAAAAGCACCTAGCCCAACCCAAAAAAAACTGCCTGAACAAAAATGGACATTTTTTAATAAGGCTGATTCATGGCAGGGCCAAGCCGCAGGCAAGGTATGCTGTTTTGCCCATTTGGCCCTGCCCAAAAAAAAAATAATTATATACATTATAATATATAATATAATATTATTTTTTAGCAATTATCTCTTTTTATTTTGGCTAAAAATAATTAGGTAACATTAGAAAAAATGAAAGGAACATAAAAATTTTAATTATATAAAAGAACCAAATACCAAAATATAAGATTAAATATGCTAAATTATTTCTAGTCAAATTTTTTTGGAAAAATCCCAAAAAAATGATTGTTGAATTTTAAAATTCTAAATCAAGAATTACTGCAAAAATGTGTTGTCATTTGTTTTTCAAATGTAGTCATTTTCTTTATGATAGTAGTAACTAATACTGATTTGAAATTTTGAAATTCAACCATCATTTTTTTAGGATTTTCCCAATTTTCTTCTTTTCCACTTACCTCCATTTTTTTTTAACAAAAAAACTAAAACCACCTTTCAAATCTTGTGTTTTCACATGATTGTAAGAATGCGAAAACTATATGAATGAACTAAAGAATTGAACTACAGAATTAGTTCAGTTATTAAATGTTTTAATTATTAAATATTTTTTACCTCTCATAAGAAATCGAAAATTGAAGAACAAGACTACATAAGCTTTGCATATATGAGTGATTGAGTCATTCGTGATAAATTTTTATCCCCTCACCTTGTCTTAAAGCATGATAATTGAATTTTTTTTTACATATGATATGGGCAAAGTGTCACTAAGTTGAGCAAAAAAAACCCGTCATGCCTAGGGGTGTTTACGGGACGGATCGGGACCGGGACAGGCCCGTCCCGGTTCCGTCCCGATGAACAGTAACAGGACAGATTTTCTGTCCCGTGTCCCGGCCCGTCCCGGGGTTGTCCCGGTCCCGTTCGGGACGGGACGGATCCGGGACGGGACCGGGACGTCCCGAAATAATTTTTTTTATTATTTTTTTATTTTTTTTTAATTTTTTAATTTTTTTTAAAAAAATCTAATTTTTTTAATTATATTTTTTTGAGCTTAAATCTTATGAAAACATCTTTTTTATTTGTTTGGGCACTCTTAAACAAAAGCTCAAAATATTACATATAATAGTTATTAAAAACTCTAAATAAAAGCTTTTAACACAATAAAAACTTGCTAAAAATTCTAATCATCAATAATCTCAAATCATTAACAAATATAAAAACTCTAAATAAATATATCCATAGTTCCATACAATAGTCTCAAATCTTAAAAAAATATGAAAAAAATGATATTATATACAAAATTAAAAAAATTAATTTTTTTTTTTAAAAAAGGAACCGGAACGGGACCGGGACGGGATGACCCCGTCCCGTGTCCCGTCCCGTCCCGGTCCCTTTTTTGTCCCGTCCCGGTTTGTCCCGTCCCGAAAAATTTCGGGACGGATCCGTCCTGTCCCAATAAGACCGGGACGGGCCGGCCTTGAACACCCCTAGTCATGCCTAGTCCGCCCTCGCCCAATCCAAAATGGTTTGGGCTTCTACAGAGCAGGCAATTTTGCAACCCATTTTGGGCTTCTACAAAGCAGGTAGTTTTGCAACCCCCTCATTTTTCGGGTTGGGCATCAAGCAGGGGGCTTGCCCTGCCTAGCCCTGTCAATGTGCAGCCCCACTCACACACATGTGAACGCAAATGCAAACACATACAAAATAATCCAATGGCAAGTTAAAACAAATAGAACACAAGAAGAAATTATTACCATGATAGTGCTCGTAGAGGCCACTAATTAAGTGATCTAGCTTTCAACCTCTCAAATTGGGCACTATATTTACACCCTTACCTTCTCCATACAACGCGTACATTGTTGGTTGATAAAAAGGCAAAATGCATTATAATTTAAAAAAAAAAAAAAAGAAAAGTTACCATACGACGCATACATAATTTTGTACCATATAGAGTCTAAGAAATAATCAATACTCCAATCTACTTTCCCTCACAAAATTATAATTTTCCCAAGCAATCTTATTGATTGTCCATATATACTAAAAAACAAAAAAAAAACTTTTATTCATGATTGTAGTTTCTAATGCAAATGATTAGAGACTAATAGAGAGTATTAGGAAAACCAACGGGAGTTGGGTATAAACCAAGGTTTGAATTTCCGAGTGGCTAATTCTTAGATAGGATGTGAGTGGGATTTTCTTTTTATTTTATTTTTTGTACAAAGCGTGTATATGTTATTTAGCTATCTACTTTCTTTGCAAAAAAGGCATAAGCTCATATATGCTGCCAAGAAAACATGTGGGCTTTGAGCCCAGAATCAAAGCGCTTCCTAATTGCTAAAAAATTAAATCTTCTTCGGCCCATTTTCTTGTTTTCTTTTCTGGGCCACTCCATGCCACCATAGCCGCATTACCCTTGGTGAAACTTTTTACCAAAAACGAAAAACAAAGATAACAGGGGTTTAATCCAGTAGAAGAGATTAGTTTCCTATAATATGATGAACTACGATTTAAATTTTTGCTAAAAGAGGCACTCACTAATATCTTCAAATAGGATTGTCTTAATAAGAAGATACTTATGCCTAAAAAAACAGAAAAAGAAATGAGAATGAGAAGGAAAAAAAAGGATTAGAAACATACTGTATTTAATAACTGTTATAGTGGGCAAAAAATTTAAGAACTGTGTTATAATGTAGTGACCAGAATATCCTTTATTTTCATTCAATTGTGTTTCATGACCTGTCTAAATTAATAATAAGCAAAAACACATCACTGGGCTATTAATAAAAAAAAAAAAAAACAGAGATGAAACGTGTTCTATACGAAAATATAATGAATTAGAGGGATATTTGGGGGGGGGGGGAATGGAAACATTTATAAATGTAGCTCAAAATGGGCAGCGTAAGATTTTGCTTATGATTCAATAATAACAAGCCTTATTATGTTAGATTGGGTTGGTTAAATGAATTGTACAAAAATATTATATTTTATTATAACCAAATTTTTAAATAAATTATTGACCAACAAGTCCTGCTCAATAACGTTATTGAATATTCTCTTCATTCTTTCTCTACTTTTTTTTTTTATAAGACTCCATATTTCTTAATCTACTCTCTTTATTAGCACATTTAATGACCTTC
This sequence comes from Neltuma alba, assembly GCF_004799145.2. NCBI lineage: Eukaryota > Viridiplantae > Streptophyta > Magnoliopsida > Fabales > Fabaceae > Neltuma > Neltuma alba. Next base: position 23,835 of record NW_021634167.1, on the reverse strand, counting down.
TTTATATATGTCTAAATCACCTCAAAATGATTTTTTTAAGTAATTTTATCCTCAATTGACGCCACTCCAACTCTTCCTCACATATTTTGTTATGAATTGTATCTTTTGTTTTTATGACTACACTTCGATCTCAGTATCTTCATCTCAGCAACTACTACATTATGTTCATGTTGTTCCTTAAGGGAAAAAAATTGTATCAGAAAGTTTAAAAATGATAGTTAATCCTCTTAATTATGTGCATGATTAGATTTTTTTTTTCTTTCTCAAATGCCCCTATTATTAATGTTTTAGTTCCCACTTTAATAATGATAATGATAATACTCAAATCAATTCATTATATCAATTATGACAAATTCTTCAAAAAAATATCCTGTGTTTTAAAAAAATTATTATTAAGCTATGAGCCTACTTTTTTTTTTGTTTACCAGAGCTATGAGCCTACATGAAAACAATGGAATACATTATCATATATAATCAAAAAACTTGATAAATAAATATAAAAAACTTAATATAATTATTTTCCTAATGATAATTTACTACCACTGTTTCTAATAGTCACACTGAATGGTAGAATTGAAACCTCTATTAAATGCACTTTAAATTGGGTAGAATTTTATTATATCAAAGGGAAAAAAAGTTTAGTAGTTACTTACTGCTCATAGACGAGACTGGGGATTGTGTGTGTCGGCCAGAGGACATTTTGCCCGTGGTCTTCCCAGACCTGATATACCCAGCCCAATTGTGAGGCCCAACATACCAAACGAGACCCCGCCTATCGGGTTACCAGCTCAATGAATGCATCCGCTGAAAGAGTCAAGAATAACGTTTGGCCCGAGATCTAGTTACTTGACATGGTATGAGATGAGAAGGAAAGGATCTACTAAATTAAGTTTAGCAGAAGAGACTAGTCACTTATAACATAGTAAACTAAGATTTAAATTCTTACTGGAAGAGATGACCATATTTAGTGCTTGATATTACCTCGCGATAAGAGAATACCTGCGCCTAAAAAGAAAAAACAATAGGAAAAAAAGGCAAGGATCCACTAATGGGTTTAAATCTAGAGGGGAAAGTTAATTTATTATAACGTGAAGAATCAAAATTTGAATTCTCATCATAAGAAGCACATATATTTAGTGTTTAACAGTGCGTTAAATAAAATTGTCTCTAATAAAAAGATCATGTGTATAAAAAAGAATAAGAAAAAAGAGCACACATGTAAGTCAATGTCCGTTTCATTTTCACAAGAAACAAAGATGATCATAATTGTTGAATTAGAGAACTCATTGTCTAATTATCACTCCAATAGTGGCTATAGAATACCACATGCTTGTTGTTATTATTATTACTACCGTTATAAATGTCCATCTTTTCTTTCTCTTCAACTTTATCAACTCCTATTACTTCCACTAGACATTAATCTTCCACTACTTCATTACTGTTTCATTATGCATTTAATCTTTTATCTCACCCCACTCATCTTCATTTAGTTTATTGTCTGCTATCTATCATTTAAGTATAAGTGTAACCTACGTGTAAGACTATGCCTGTAAATAGGGCATGTCATTGTATTGTGATATAAGTGAAGCAAGTGAATGAATACAATATCATTATTTTATTTTCTTGTCTACACCTCTTCTCTAATCTATTCTTTCTGTTGGTTAATTTCATAACAACTATTACGGTTATTATTATTATATTTTCAAAAACCATTAGTCCTCTGTTCATTCACTTGACCTCTATATTGTTGGCCTTTTTGAATTTTCTGTCTTTAATTTCCATCGGCGGTTCCTTTGATGGATTTTTTTTTCATTTTTTTTTCTTACTTTTAATATAGCAAGGCTTTGGTATAACTAGAAAATAAAAGAAATGCAAATAAGTTGACGTTAAGTCTTTCTTTTCAGATGGATTTGATTCTCTAATTATGTTATGGCCCGACACTTTCCCAAATTGCATCTTAATTTCTGTTATTTTTAGACAGAGTTAATAAATTTTATGATTTTCCTCGTTCTAGTAAAAAAAATATTAAAAATAACTTATAAATAAAATTGAATTGAATAAAAGAATAAAAGAAAGTGTATTTAAAATAATTTAATACATTTTTTTATAAATGAGTAATTTAACTAATTTTTATAATATATATAAATTAATTATCTAGTTCATACATTTTAAATTAGAGAATATGTTATTTTAGTTGTTTAAGTATAGCCCATTTTGTAAATAACCCTCTTAAATTTTAAAGGGTTAATTAATCCGCAAGTTCTTATAGTTTCAACGAATTTTGAATCAGGTCCCTATAGTTTTTTTTCTTTTTATTAGATCCTTATACTTTTACCTTTTTTTAATTAGATCCTTGTATTTATTTTTCTTTTAATTAAGTCCTTATAATTTCATTAAAATTTTAATCAGGTCCATGTAGTTTTAATTTTTATTTATTAATTAAATATAAGCTTAATTAAATAGATTAATAATGAAATATAAAATATTAATAAGTAAATTAAATTAATAATTATGTAATAAAAAATAATAGAATTAATTAATTCAGGAAAATTTTTTAGAACAATTAATTTTTTTGGTGAAAAAATTAAAATCATTATAATAATTCAATATCTTTAGAATATTATTGTTTATAAACTAATATTAAATAATATATATTATTTTATGTTTATATAATAGTACTATTAGAATTCATAAAATAAAGAATAAAAAATTCAGGGACTTAATTAAAAATAAAATGAACTTATAAGGACTTGATAAAAAGAAAAATAAATACAAGGACCTAATTAAAAACAAGTGAAAGTATAAGGATCTGATAAAAAGAAAAAAAAACTATAAGAACCTACTTCAAAATTCGTTGAAACTATAAGGACTTGCGGATTAATTATCCCAATTTGATTATGTGTGAATAAGTTTTTGGACTAAAATAGGATTTCAATTTGATTCATTAATTTTAAAAAGTATAGTTTTAGTCCTTTAATTCTAAAATTGTTAGTTTTAAATGATGGTTTATTATAACAATCATGATTGTTTTGAAAATTAAATTTAATATTTATCATTTGATAATGCTCTATCAATATTTAAGATCTCAATATCACTATTTTTATTAATATTTTGAAGAGTAAAGGACTAAAAATATATTTTTAAAAGTTAAGAGACGAAATTTAAACCTTATATAAAATTAGAGATGAAAAGTATACTTTAGCCTAAATTTTTCAAATTTTAGCACACGTATAAAAAAAAAAAACAAGTTGTAATTTATTAGTGAAACAAGTGGTTAATGGGAAGATAAACAAGTTACTTATAGATATATAAAAATTTAAGATGATTCGTAGTCAAAATTTGAAGGTGGAATGAGGTATCTATCTATAACTTAAAAATTATGTGTAATTTAATTTTTCTTTTTTATTTCATTTTTCATTATCTTCTATCAATTTGTGATCATGACATTTAATCCAAATAACACAGACGTATTCTTTAAGATTTTTTTAAGTATGAAGTTATGAGTTTGACTTATTTTTAGACGATATATGAGTACATTAGTTATGACAAAAAGTAAACTAATTTTTCAATGATTTTGGAGAGTAGCCACTGTAGTTAAGGTGATATTGTAGTGGTCCCTCGGATTGGAAATTTACCCTTAACTTCTTTCTATCTGTATAATTTTTGTTTTTGGCGAGTATTGGAGTCTAGCATGCATCATGATCAAGTATAACGTTGGTGAAATCTATGAGTATTGCAAGGGCTCACTTTACTCTTATAGGACTTCCTACTCAAAGTTGGTTATATATGCCCATCTCATTCAAACCCGTTATGGATATATGCTAGTTTTCCCTCTTTTTTTTTTTTTTTTAAGATTAAAATTAGTGGTAGGGTCAAGATGCGATTTTGTCTTAAAAGTTTTTACTCAAAAACTGTAGGTATTCAGAAATTTTTGTTTGGAGCAATGTTTCTCTAAAAGTTGCCAAAACATAGCAATATCTCATCACTCGTTAACAAACTTAATAGTCAAAATTATATGTGGGGTGTAGGGGTGTAGGGTAAAGGAGTGAGAGGAAGATGATGATGCTGACATGGCACACAATGGGTGGGGTATTATGTGGCACTATATTATATGTGTCAGAGCCACCTTACTATTATTGGGTTAATTAATAGTCAAAATTAAATGTGTTTGTGAGGCGATATTGGTAACTTCTGAGGTGATATTACTTTTTTTAAAAAAAAGAAACTTTTAAATACTCACAGCTCCTAGGTAAAAACTTTTGGGATGAAATTGCATCTGAACTCTTAGTGGTGTAAATTTCTCCATCAACTCCCTGCTAATGAATCTTTCTTCATTTGACATTTCGGCATGAGGATTTTTCTAACGATGTTTTTTTGGTTCGTGCCTTACTAATGGATCATCATCCTTATATTTGTGGCTCAACATGGTTTTTATTTTGTTACTGGTTATACCTTGTTGTGTCCTTCTAAGTAGCCTCTTAATTAGAGTGTCTATAGTAGTATTTTTTTAGATACAAGTATCTTCTTATTAAAGGTAGTAATGTTCAAGACATTATTGGAACTAAATGTGAGCACATCTCTCAATGAGAATTCAAATTTAGGTTCGCCACGTTACAAGGGACTAGTTTTTTTTTTTTTTCGAGATCCAACTCCTGTTAGTCAAACCCAACCCTGGTTGATCATTTATCTGTATTTTTTTTTTGTTAAAGCATAGGTATCCTCCTATTGGAGATAATTCTATTTAAGACACTGTGAGACACTAAATGTGGACACTTCGCTCAGCAGAAATTCGAATATTGGTTAGTCTCTTCTGCTAAGCCCAACTCCTGACTCCTGTTGGCCATTTATTATTGAATTTAAAGTTCTTAAATTCACTTTGTGTACTTTACTTTTAGCTGGCATTCATGCCCATGTTAAGCGAGCTTTTGTCAGCTATACTAATGGGTTACAGATAGGTATGATACATGAAACACTCACCCAATCGGTGCTCCTTTTGTGTTGAACTAACATTCTGTTAATATATATGAACAGTTTATAGAAAAATAAATTAATTTTTTACTTTAATTAAAAATTTAATTTTCTTTTGAAAAAATTGTATTAGTTCTATTCACCACAAATTTAATACTACCTACAGTCCCTAATACAAGAATTACTTAATTAATTGAATAGATTAAGAAAATTAGTTATTTGTAACAAATATGAGTTGATTTCTGTAAAATATCCCTTTTAATGATAACTAGTATTAGATAGAGACCTCTTAACATGTGTAATCAATAGGGATGTTTTAGAGAATGAATTATAAATTTGAAAAAAAATTAAAATTTTATATTTAAAATCAAATTTAATTTTTAATTAATTCTCATATTAATAACCGTATGTAGTATATTAATATGTTGATGGGGAAAAGAGGCCCAACATGCTGCCGCGGGCGCGCGCACATGAAGGAGTTTCCATCCAATAATGAGAGGCCTCTCTCAATTGATGTTTCCATCTTAGACCAATCCACAAAGCTTTGCAACCAAGGATTTATAAGCTCCCTCCTATTCTTATTATAAGTCTTTCAGCATGTCTCATCGTATGATACTCTTTTTCCGGTCTTTAATATAGTACTAACTTATTGAATTGATTTTTATTTTAAATATAAGACATATTTTTTATATTTATCAATTTTTTTAAATTACCTTCTTTTGATACTCCCTCAACTGTAATAAAGTATGAGAGAAAGGAAAGAGGATATTGAAAAAAATGAGTAGTATTTTAGAAAAAATATGTCATATTTAGTATAATTAACTAATTTACCTAATTTTTTAGTCTAATCAGATTAGTTAAATAGGTTTTATATTAAGAATTGAATAAGTACTAACTCTAATTCTAAATATAACATCTAGTTTGTAGTGTACATTTCACAACATAAATCTTATCATTGTTGTTATCATTTGATAAATTAAGTTATTACTTGTTAAACTATTGTTGTCATTGATATCTAGTAAGAAATTTTTGTGAAATTAGTTGTTACTCCCTTAATTATTGTTGTCATTTGATAAGCTGAAATTATTACTTGTTAAAATGTTTTTATCAACTTATCATTTCATTTCTTTCTTTATCAAATTTCAAATGAATGACTTGTAGGTAATTTGGCTTCATAATGTAAAGATGATAAAATGCAAGTAATAAAAAAAAATATTAATACAATTGCCAGTCCTTATAATTTGGTCAAATTTTGTTTTGGTTTTAATCCACGCAGTTTCATAAGCGTTTAGTATGAATTTAATAAAAAGTCTCTATACTCCTAACGAGTTTTGTCTGTTTATCCTTATATTTAAACTCAAACCAAATCCTTGTACAATTATAGAGATCAAAACAATCGATTTGAAACTACAAAAATCAAAACCAAAACTGAATTAAAGTGTAAAACTAGTAATTACTCATTCGATCCTTAATATAAGACCCAATTTTTAAATTAGTTTTGATCCTAAATATAAGACCTATTTTTCATATTTATTAATTTTTTTTAAATTACCCCTATAGATACTCCCTCAACCATAATCAAGTAGAAGAGGGAGAGGGGGTATTAAGAATGATGATTATGGTGTTTTAGGAAAAATGTGTCACTTTTCTTATAATTAATTAACTTACCTAACTTCCTTAATCTAATCAAATTAGTTAAATGAGTCTTATATTAAGGATCGGAAGAGTACTATATTAATCCTAATAAAAATGACGAGAAAAAGATTATTAGGATGTGTGTGGGTCAATAATAATACAACAAGAAGTGCGGTGTTGATTGGATTCAATTATGTAAAAACATGATAAGGGAAGTGGAGCCTTTTTAGATGCCCATTATTGCATTACATTCTTCTTTTTCCTTTAGTTATTTATTTTTTTCCCTAACTCCAATGAATTATTGTGTTGTCTAAAACCCAAAATAAAAATGTCAATTTGATAATAACTTATAAGCACCTGCCACTTCTTTTGTCATAAAGTTTACATTTTATTTTATAGTCATTTATTTTCCTCCCTTAAAACTGAGTTTCCAAATGAAAATTAAAGATTCAAAACATGTCAAACTCCATGGCAAATTTTTTTAAATTTTAAGATAATGTTATTAATTTCTGATAAAATATGTTAGAAATGAATGTACAATTTTACCATTCAATTCTTGAAAAGTATATGTGATAAATAAGAATAAAATTGAAAACCTATTAAATTTTAAGGCAAAATTATTAAATTCTGATGACATATGTTATAAATAGGATGAGATGAATGCAATTGGGTGGATCCAAATGTATTGCTCAAAATTTAGTGGATGAATCAATATCTGACGTATGAAACCTAAATATCCTCTTTACAAATGAGATTCTCATAATTACAACAATCTAAAATAACATTTACAGCTTATTTTACTTTTCAGTAAAATATTTTTGAGGTTTATACCAAAAAAAAAGTAAAATATTTTTGAGATCTAACTATTGTTAAATTAATCTTTTAGTAGGTAAGTATCAATTCTCATTCAAAATCAAAATAGTATGTGTCATAAAAGAAATACTGTTGAAAAAAATTCTATATTAGTGCGTTTAATTGTATTAAATAAAAAAAGAAATGAATCTTGATGTTGATATTTCACATAAACAACATTAATTATTATAAAATTATAAATTGTATATATTGATATATTAAATGCATTTGAAAGAAAAGATCTGCTTGGGCTGGCCGTTCCCAGCTATGAAGGGTCACATAACAAAGAAAGCAGAAAAAACAATGACAATGTTGTTTTCAGTTCTCATTTTCAATTCTAATTCTATAATTGACCCTAGCTTTTTTTGACTGCTCATATTTCTTTTTTGCAAAATAAATAAATAAATAAAAGCAAGCAATATTTAGTTTTAACCTAATGAAAAGATCAAAACAGAAAAGCTAAATTCACACACACAGACGCTCTATTTTTACCCCCTACGTGTTAACTTTTCTGAAAAGAAATTAATCGTTTAGGAAAATCAAATTTTTTCTCTACTTCTTTCTGAGTAAAAATATTCTTTTCATACTCTAATTTTACATAGGATACCATTTTGGTCTCTTAAATCTATAAAGTATATTTCAAATTCCTCAATTTCAATACTATTTAAAAATGTCAACCTAACAAATCCAAAAGATGGATCTGCATTCCGTGCTCATCATCTTGATGAGCACGGAGTGCTCAGCACTCAAAACGTGGACGTTTTGAGTGCTGAGCATGAAGGACTTTTTTTTTTAATTATAAAAAAATATATGTATTAGAATTATTTTTAGTTAAAGTTTATCTAATACTCTTAAATATTTTTTTACACATATTCAATATTTTAAAATATTTTATCATATCCTGAAATATTTTCTCATATGTATTTAATGTTCTAAAATATTTTCTGACACTGCATTTGAAAAAATATTTAAGAATCTAGTATTTTAAAGTATTTTGTGATCTATTTGGTACCTAAAATATTTTTTCATATATGTTCATTATTTTAAAATACTTTGTGACTGGGCTTACCTAAAAACATATTTTAGGATCTAGTATTCTAAAGTCTTTTATGATTTATTTAGTATCTTGAAATATTTTTTAGTATTCTAAAATATTTTATGATATAATATCAAGAAATAGAAAATTTTTTAAAACATTAAATGCACGTGAAAAAATATTTTAAGGTACTAAATAAATCATAAAATACTTTAAGATATTGAAAACATCTAAAAAAATATTTTTGAGTACTAGATAAATGTTAACCAAAAATAATTTAAATACTTACTTCTTCTAATTCTTAATATAAGAGTTAGTTTAACTAATTCAGGTATACTACAAAAATTAGCTAAATTAGTCAGTTGTAATAAATAAATGTTGTTTTCTCTAAAATGCCTCTCACTAATTATGTGTAATAACTAAAATCAACAATTGATTAAATTTTTAACACGTACAATTATTATAAGGACTATATTGAAAAAAATAAATATATATAAGAGATAAAGTAGATTAGAATATTATATTTAAGACTAAATTAAATATCAAAATAATTTTTATATTAATAATTTGAGATGGTATAAATTTTTTTGTAACAAAAAAATAAAGTAAAAAAAAAATAAAAATGCTCAGCACTCAAAACGCACAGCGTTTTGAGTGCTGAGCACTCCGTGCTCATCAGCCTGATGAGCACGGAATGCGAACGCCCAAAAGATGGCTTTGCAATTAAATCCCCAGTTTGAAAAGTGGGGGAACTGGAAAATGGGTGGGCCAGGCTATATGGGCCTGGGCCATAGCTCCGTTGCATCAAATTTGAGTGTTTTCCGACCTTTGTTGATCGGGTTTTAGAGTTCCTCCAAGAACCCATTTTATTTTAATTTTTTATCTGAAAATTTTTTTAAAAAAAGAAGTTTTGAGATATGAAATTTCAACTCAAACGGCTAATACTTAAAAACGACATTGGAGAAAGTAAGGCATGAATTGAGATTTCGAAAATGTTATGAAATTACCTATATGTTCTTATAGTATATAAATGAAATTAATAAAACTGAAAATGACAAGTGTTGAACTAGTAATGACAAGTTTCATAACATTTTTTTTTGCTTTTTTATTAATTAATAAGTTGTAAAATGAAAGTGACAAGTGTTGAATGGGCATAGAACTAGAAATGACAAGTATTAAACTAGAAATAACGAGTTTCATAACTTTTTGTTTTGTTCTTTATTATTTTAGTTAGTTAATTAATAAGTTGTAAACTAAAAATAACAAGCGTTGTATTTGTGGGAATGGTTTTCTGAAGAGTACAAGAAGAAGAGATGAAGAAGAAAGTGGTGCACGAAGTCTTTAAGGCGTGGGCAGCACTTTCCTTTAGGCTTAATTCACCCATACCTATTCCTATCTTTTAGGGTGCAAGTTGGGTTGATTGACGAACTTCCTTAAGGATACAATGAAGACCTTTGAATATGGATTGCACTTCCAAAATTCAAATAAAGACAATAATGGCTTTTACAAAGTGATAATTTGACCCTATCTCTGCATGCACTCAAAGACAAAGGCAATGAGTTTGATCTTAGTGTTTGTGTTGTGTTTTCTCCAAATGAAGTGATAGTGAAGGGTATATATAGACCATAAAATGATGCCTTGAAGGGATACCTTTTAGAATAAAACTTATTAAATAAAAGGTCACAACCATATGTTGGTTCATGAACCAACATAATTTAAATAAATACAATGAATTTAGTGTGTAGGTTCATTTAACGTTTTAACTTCCCACATGACCCTTTGTTAAATACAATGTATTTAGTATATAGGTTCATTTAATGTTTTAACTTCCTACATAACCCTTCATATAAATATATTAATTTATATGAAAACACAACCATTCAAATAAATTTATTAATTTATATGAAAACATAACCTCTCATTTAAATTTATTAATCTAATAAATTTATGTAAATTTATGTAAGTACATGAATTTTTAAAAAACACATCTTTTCATTTTAAAAATATTCCAACAATCCCCCACCATTTTTAAAATTAACCCAAACTCTTATCACTTCGGAAATCTCATGTTTTCAGTAAAGGTATCTCAAGGATTTGAACCTTTACCTAAGTAAGACATGGTTTAACCCATTCAAAATAATATGGTAGACTAAGCTTTGAACCGATTATCCCATATGAACAGGTGTGTATAACTAACGCATGGGATCTCGAACCATTGTATGCTACTTAAAATGACACGTTTATAGCCTTATGTCCATATCCTTTTCATGAAGAGTTTTCAGAGTCAAGCCCTTAGATTCCTAGAAGCGGCCCCACTTCACTCTTATATAGGTAGACTCCGTCAAGAGCACCACCATGATTAATGCTCCAGCAAAATATATGCTTACAGGTCCATTAAGAGCCAAATTAAAACTCAACCTTTCCCTCTTTTAAATCTCATGGTTACCAAGTACTTTTCAACCTTGGGATGTATAAATATGTCAAGTACTTGCAATCACTCTAATAGCGTACTTTCACCATTGAACGCAAGACTTGATATGATGGTTGAGTGTGAGTTGGGTTTCTGCTATCGGTGATCAAGGTTTATAGGGCTTCAATTCCATCCCCTTTGATGTTTTCAACATCATTTCCCTTGCTAAACCTTTCGTCAAAGGATCTGCAAAATTTAATTCAAATCTTATATAACTTATGGAGATTACTCCATTTATAATTAGATCCTTCATAGAACTATGTCTCAACCTAATATGTCGTGATTTCCCATTATACACTTGGCTATAAGCCCTTGAAAGAGTAGACTGACTATCACAATGGATAGATATTGGTGCCATTAGCTTAGGCCATATAGGAATTCCAAGTAACAAGTTTCTAAGCCATTCCGCTTCCTTACTACCTGCAGCCAATGCTATAAACTCAAAATATATGGTAGAGTCTGCAATGCAAGTTTGTTTCTTAGATCCCCAAGAAACAACACCCCCACCTAAAGTGAAGACTCATCCACTTGTGGAAGCATGATCCTCTGAGTAACTTATCTAACTGGCATCTGTATATCCTTGTAAAATTGAAGGATTACCACTATAGGTCAAACTATAGTTGATTGTTCCTTTCAGGTACCTTAGCACTCTATCCACGGCATGCCAGTGATTATGAGTTGGATTGCTTGTGTATCTACTTAACCTTCCCATAGCATATGCTATATCTGGTCTTGTACATGTCATAGCATACATTAAGCATCCAATTACCTTTGAATAATCATGTTGTCTCACAGGACAACCTTTATTTGGTACTAACTTCATACTGGAATCAAATGGAGTAGAAACAGAACAACGATCAAAACAATTAAACTTCTTTAATATTTTCTCAATATAATGAGATTATGAAAGACCAAGACAATTATTATCCCTAATAACCTTGATTCCTAGTATGACATCTGCTTCTCCCATATCTTTCATGTCAAAATTTTTAGACAAAAATTTCTTTGTTTGATTTACTTCATTCAAATCAGTGCCAAAAATTAACATATCATCTACATACAAACAAATCATGACACCTTTCCCATTATAAAATTTACTATAAACACATTTGTCAGATTCATTGATTTTATATCCATTTGCTAGAACTACGTCATCAAATTTTTTGTGCCATTGCTTAAGGGCTTGCTTAAGTCCATAAAAAGACTTAATTGACTTACACACCTTGTGTTCCTGACCAAGAACCACAAATCCTTCTGGTTGTGTCATATACACTTCTTCTTCCAACTCTCCATTAAGAAAAGCTGTTTTAATATCCATTTGATGGATAATAAGATTGTATGTGGAACCAAGTGTTATTAGCACTCTGATTGTAGAAATCCTTGCAACCGGTGCATATGTATCAAAATAGTTTATTCCTTCTTTTTGTGTAAAGCCCTTAGCAACCAACCTAGCTTTAAACTTATCTATAGATCCATACACTTTTAATTTCCTTTTGAAAATCCATTTACAACTAATAGGTTTAGAACCAAGCGGGAGGTCTACTAATTTCCAAGTTTTATTTCTCATTATTGAATCCATTTCATCTTGTACAGCCTCTTTTCAAAAAGCTGCATCTTGAGACTTCACACCCTCCTCAAATGTTTTAGGATCATTTTCTAAATTAAAACAAACAGATGAACAATTTTTAATTTCTTCCCTTGACCCCTCAACAAGAAACATGAAGAAATCTGAATTATAAGTGTTTGCTTTTCTAGCTCTTTTACTTCTTCTAAGTTTTTTTTCTTCTAAGTCATTGTCAATAGATTCATTCTTCTCTTGATTTGTTTTCTCATTGGAATGAAAAACACCATTGGATTTAAGAATTGAGTTGAACCTTTCTTCTTGAAACATTGCATCCCTTGATTCAATGACTTTATTAACAAGATATGAATTATTTGGTTCAATAACCAAGAATCGATATGCCTTACTATTTTCAGCATATCTCAAAAAGATGCATTCAACTCCTCTTTCACTCAATTTCTTCCTTTTGCATTCTGGAACTTTAACTATTGCTCTACATTCCTAAACTCTAAAATAATTGAGATTGGATTTTCTTTTCTTCCATAATTCATATGGGGTTATCTTGTTCCTTTTATTGGGAACTCTATTTAATATATAACATGCAGTTAGCAATACTTCATCCCAATATCCATTAGACAAACCAGAGTAAAATAACATGGCATTCACCATGTCAACTAAAACTCTATTTTTCTTTAGCTATACCATTTTTTGTGGGGGAATAAGGAGCAGTTACTTGATGTATTATGCCAACAGACTCAAAATATTTTGGATCAAAATATTCTCCTCCTCTATCCGTCCTTAAACATTTTACAAAGGTTTCACATTGAAGTTTTACTTCAGTTTTAAAGATCTTAAATTTGTCTAAGACTTCATCCTTCGAATGCATTAAATAGACATAGCAATATCTAGTGCAATCATCAATGAAAGTCACAAAATACTTTTTACCACCCAAAGTAGGCCAACCATGCAAATCACAAATATCAAAATGAATCAATTCTAATATTTTAGAACTTCTTTCTACTCTAGGAAAATGTTTTCTTGTTATTTTAGTCAACATGCAAGTAGTGTAAGAGTCATGATTAATAGCAGCTTTTGGAATCAATTCAAGTTTCATCATATCATTCTTTTGCCAAAATTAACATGACCCAAATGATAATGTCATAAATCACAAGAGTCAATATAAGCAGAACTATAAATACTGTTATTAACTTTAACAACATTACATCTAAACATGTTGTCACAAAAATAACCTTGGCCCACAAATGTTCCACCCTTAGTGAGAACAAACTTATCTCTCTCAAATATAGACTTAAACCCAAACTTATTAAGTAAAGATACAGAAATTAAATTCTTCCTAACTTCCGGTACATAATAGACATCTCTTAAAGTAAGAGTTTTTCCAGAAGTGAATTCAACTTCCACGGTCCCTTTGCCCTTGACTTGGACAGCTGATGCATTTCCCATATAAAGTACATCCCCATCTTCCTCCTTCAATGTTTTGAAAAAGTTCTTGTTTTTGTACACATGACGTGTGGCACTAGAGTCCACCCACCATGATTCATTATTATCAACTAGGTGGATTTCAAAAATTAATGTCACAAAATTGTCTTCTTTTGTAGATGACTTGTTCTCTTTCTCTTTCTTTTTTTTGAAAAAACGACCGTTTTTCTTGAAATGACCACCTTTTCCACAAAAGAAGCAATTACCTTTCCTTTTCTTATTCTTGTGACCATCCTATGCTTGGGGTTTGTCTTTATCCTTCCCTCTTTTCTTTGAGGTCTTATTGGATTGTCCTTCCTCTACCACATGTACCTTCTCTTGAGTATTGGCTTTCTTTTCAGTGTTTTGCTTTCTATACTCATCTTCTAAACGAAGATAATTTCCCAATTGTTCAAGAGAGATATCTTCCTTTTTATGTTTGAAACTCTTTTTGAAGTCTTTCCATGAAGGAGAAAGTTTGTCTATGATTGAGGAGACAATAATAGACTCATCCATATGCATTTTATGTTGATTGAAATTATTCAAAATATGTTCAATTTCATGCATTTGCTCCATGATAGACTTTCCATCAAGCATTTTATAACTATTGAAACGAGTGACAAGAAATTTCTTACTTGTAGCATCTTTTTGCATGTACCTTGCCTCAGGTTTGTCCCAAAGATCATTTGCAGAGGTTGTATCTTGATAAATATCAAAGAGAGTGTCACAAAGGCTGTTGAGGATATGTCCAGTGCAGATATAGTCATCATTCTCCCACTTCTGTCTCTCTCTAATTTCAACAATGGTCTCATCCTCTTTTTCTTGAGGCTTGGGAGTGGTGAGAACATAGGCCACATTCAAAGTTGTGAGAAGAAATTTCATCTTCCTCTGCCATCTTAGAAAGTTGCCTCCTTCAAATCTCTCCAACTTCACAAAATTTACAGTCAACTCCTTCAAAGAAGCCATTTGTACTTGCGGATTAATCCTAAAGACTGTTCATGGGAATGGTTCTCTAAAGAGTATAAGAAGAAGAGATGAAGAAGAAAATGGTGCATGATGTCTTCAAGGCGTGGGCATCACTTTCTTTTAGGCTTAATTCGCCCCTACCTATTCCTATCTTTTAGGGTGCAAGTTGAGTTGACTAGCAAATTTCCTTCAGGATACAATGAAGACCATTGAATATGGATTGCACTTCCAAAATTCAAGTAAAAGCAATAATGGCTTTTACAAAGTGATAATTTGACTCTATCTTTGTATGCACTCAAAGACAAAGGCAATGAATTTGATCTTAATGTTCATGTTGTGTTTTCTCCAAATGAAGTGATGGTGAAGGGTTTATATAGACCATAAAATGATGCCTTGAAAAGATACTTTTTAGAATAAAACTTATTAAATAAAAGGTCACAACCATATGTTGGTTCATGAACCAACATAATTTAAATAAATACAATGAATTTAGTATGTAGGTTCATTTAACGTTTTAACTTTCTAGATGACCCTTTGTTAAATACAATGTATTTAATATGTAGGTTCATTTAATGGTTTAACTTCCTATATAACCCTTCATATAAATATATTAATTTATATGAAGACACAACCTTTTAAATAAATTTATTAATTTATATGAAGACATAACCCCTCATATTTATTAATATAATAAATTTATATAAGGACATGACTTTTCAAAAAACATATTTTTTTGTTTTAAAAATATTCCAACACGTTGAACTATAAATTATAAGTTTCATAACCTTTTTGGGTTCTCTATTATTTAGTTAGCTAATAAATTAATAAGCTGTGAACTGAAAAATGAGTAATATTAAATTGGAATTAACAAGTTTCATGAATTTTTTTTGTCACAGATGGATATATGAGTAATTTCACGATATTATCAAAATGGCGATTCAAGCCTTACTTCCTTTACTATCATTTTTAAGTATTAGTTGTCTGGATTGGAATTTTACATATTCAAACCTTTTCTTTACAGATTTTCCCTTTTTATTTTTATATTAAATTTCACATTATAAAAATACATATATTGAAAAAGAGGTGAAAAGCTATGCTTATACGTTAGCCTCTGCCCAAGCTCCTTTTTTGAGCTTATCAAAGGGGAGCTGAAAAATTTTTAGATTAACATCATTGTTAATCCTTACGATTTGACCGGATTTTGATTTTATTCTCGTAATTTCAATTTGTTAATTTTGGCTTTTAGACTTTCACAAGAATTTGATTTAGGGATTTACCTAAAGTGCAAAACACAACATGTGGCTTGGCTCGAGATGCCCGATGCCAAGCAAGGCAAGCGTACGGAGCCATTAGTTGGCCATGGCCAAGAAAAAAAGGAAAAAAAATTGTTATTACCGACTCAGCATGACGTAACTTCTCGTATCTTTAACTAATATAGTAGTACAATACTACAATGTTAACATAAAATTTAATCTTATTTTACTTGTGGTTTTTGTAAATTTAAAGCTAATGGCTTTGCTTATTAAAATTTAACTTCATTTTATTTTTCCCTAAAATTTGAAATTGATTCATAAAATCTGACTTTATTTCAATTTCAATCTTTAAAAAAATTCTGACAGTCTTTAATATAAAACCTAATTAATTAATTTAAATAGATAAAAAATATTAGTTAAATTAATTAATATGATATGTTTCTTCTAAAACACTTAATCAACTTCCTTAATTTCTTCTCTTTCTCTCCTATGTGATTATTGTTGAAGTAACAACACTAAAAAATTAATTTAAAAACATATTGATAAACATGTGATATAACCCTTATATATAAGATAATTTGATTAAAAAAAATTAAAGAAACATGTAAGATAAGTTTTACATATAATATTAATATTAAATCTTAAATTAGATCTACGTTAGTAACAAGAAGAGCAATATTCTAAGGTCTAAAACCCTTTAAATAGACTAAAATAACCAAAACCATTAAGTTCAAATTTTACGGAGAGTAAAAATACTATTAACCCATTTATGTTTGTTGTAATTTATGTGGATTCAACAACTTTTTTCAGTTACAAAAGAAATTAAAAGAATAGAAAATTTACTCAATTGAATTTTAATACAATAAAAAATAAAGAGAATCATCAAAAGGTCTTAACAAAAAATTTAATTACAAAAAATCCTAATGATAAGCGATGAACCTAAAGTTATTATTATTTCTTACTTATCATTACTTATTCTTAATCTTCACTTGTCAATAAATTTTAAGA
Source organism: Neltuma alba (assembly GCF_004799145.2). NCBI lineage: Eukaryota > Viridiplantae > Streptophyta > Magnoliopsida > Fabales > Fabaceae > Neltuma > Neltuma alba. The sequence goes on along the minus strand of NW_021634167.1, from coordinate 6,607 downwards.
GAATTAAATTTTTTTCGCTGGGACTTGTAATTCTGCCTAAAATATATCACTAAATCTAAATAGCGTGATATGCAAACACACATAAAGTATGCCTATAATTTATATTTGCAGTAACTTTTGGGGGATTTAACTTTTTAGTTCAAAAAGGAGGAGTGAAAAAGCTACTCGTAAATCCATCATCATCATCATTATCATCTAGAAAAGTAAAAAAAAGGAAGTTGAAAAGTTTCTCGTTCACAGGTTAAAATTTCTATGGACTTGTCAATCATACCTCCTTGGCTACTTGTATGGACTTTTTTGGCAAAATCATGTTCATATTTATATCCTACGTAAGCAAAATCAGAAAAAGCTTTTCCACCAAACATACACCGTCAGATCTTCTCCTGATTTATTCTCAACCATCCGATCATCCTCCCACCTGCTGCTTCTTCACAACTCCACCGGGACGAACGGAGCGACCACCGTAGATGGCGGCGGATCGTAGCAGAATGGTGCCGCCGGATGCTGCCACTTCTGGAAAACCACATTCTCCGGCTCCGCACTAGGAAGCCTTTTCTGTTGCTGCGGCTGCTCTTTCGGCGGCGCTCCTTCCGTCGAAGTCACCACCGGCGGTAGTTCCTCCATCGTCGGCGACAAAAGTGGAATCGCAACGTTCCACTCGCATGACCGATTTATCAATAACGATGACGGTGCACGCCGCTGCAATCGACTCGGCTGCTGCCGGCTTCCGGCGCTGAGTTTACTAATCTGAGGATCTGCCATCCTGGCGAGTATCGATCGAATTAACAGAAGAGAAGAGAGTCCGTTAGGTCGTTCAGGAACGGGTCGGATCGGCTAACGCAAAACGGATCTGAAGAGTAGAAAAGAGATACAGCCACGAGGGCGAGAAAGAAAACTGAGACGAAAGAGAATCTGTTTTTGAGTTTGAGAGATGCGTTTGGTGAGGCATATATGTATGCGAGCGCCGAGAAGCAGCCTCTGGGAGAGTGCGAGAGTGACGCGCACATGCGCGTGTCAGGCTCTGTCTCCAAAAAAAGTTATTTTCTTTTTTTTTTTTATGGAAAAAGTTATTTTCACTGGTAAGTAATTATTCTAAAAGCTACAGTAGTAAATATTTCATGATCTTATTTATTTATAAACTATAAATAAAATTTTATAATTAGAATTGAAAATAGTAATTATTTTTTTTTCAATGTTCTACAAATTTTTGTCTTTTTTTTCTTTGCCATCCCCGCCCAAATAAATATTTCATTGCAATTTTTTTTGACATTGATATTTCATTGTAATATTAAGACTTATGAATATTGTGAATTTATATGAACGTTACCTTCTATATTAACATTAATTAATACTAATTGACTGGATTGGTTTCGTTTAATTTGGTTAATTTACTTGTACAATATTTCCATTAATATAGATATCTTAATAAATAAAATTTTGGATAACTTTTTAACAGGATTGATAACTCTCTGTTCCTTTCTAGTGTTTTTTTAAAAAAACATGTACAAAATATTTCAGTTGCTACGGTTATTTTGAACTGATATTATTTTAAGATGACATCAAGTTACTTGTATTTATTATTTTAAATTCTAAATCATGCATGTCTATGTGTATTATTTTTAAAATATTAGTATTTTATAGTAATCGATTCTAAACCCATATAAAAAAATAAAAACACATAGTTATGTGTGATTAGAAAACTTGACATGAATATAAGAAACTTAATCCAAGTATTTTTCATTCTAAAGGATATAGAAAACTTGACTCAAATATTTTTCATTCTAAAAGATAACACTTACATTAAGTTCTTTATATCTATTATGTTAAGTTCTTCATGACTATGTGCACTATTTTTAGAATATTAACATTTAATTATACACTTACATTGATATAATGGATACAAATAACTTAGTCTAGGTATTTTCCATTGCAAATAATGAGTTGCTTGTTTACAAACTATAAGAGTAAGAAATACAACTCCTGTTTTTTTTTTAATCATGTAACATGTAATACAATTTTTTTTTTAAAAAAATGTTTTGCCAAAAAAGAACAAGGACTTTATTATTTTGATATGAATTTATTGGATTATTAATGTAAATCTAAAGTGGATCAGATTAATGCACTACACGTTCTCATCTGGAAGATTCTCAAATTTACAAGATTAATCAGGCTAGGAATTCAAACTTCAGTATCACTAATTAAAATTTGCTAATAATTACGCTTTGACTCTAATCATTATAATCTGAAAATTTATAAAAATAACATAACCATAATAAGGTTATGAATGGATAGAATAATTTAGCCGATCAACTCTCATTCAAAAAAATAGCTGATCACAAATTAAAATTATAATACTCCTCCTATTCTAATTGTAATTTATACTACAAAATGGATCATATATTTAAAACTAAAAGGAGTATTAAAATACTCCTCCAAGCTTTAATGTAAAACCTATTTTGTAGTACAATTTACACTATAAAATAGGTCTTATACTAAGGACCAGAGGGTGTACAACGTAATTAAGCCAGTAAATTGATAGCCAATCCTCTAACTGATTTGTGTAGGAGCTTTTGGACAATTTAACTAAGTTAAATTTTATGGTTTTCTCCTCCCCTTACCAAGTTTGGATTGATGTGATTTTCAGTATAAGAATATACTAGCAGTCTATTTTTTTTGGTAACTCAGCATATATTACAGTTATTTTGAACCTAAAACTAATTTTTATTAGATTATAAACGTTAAGGTTAAAGCCGTTTCAACCACAAGGACACTTCTCAAATTTTCAGGAAAAGAACATGGTAGCAGTCCGTTTGGCAACTTTACTTTTTGGGATTATATATGGTTTACACTTAAATGTTGCATATACTTATGGATCAATGTCTTCTTTTATTAAAATAATACTTTTTTCATGGTCATATATGCATATTTTTATACATTTTAATTAAATTATATTATTTTAATCATGATTGAGCAAATCCTACTAAGAATCATTGTTCTAACATGTTTAATAACCGGTTTGATTTTCAATACCAATTAAAATTGAATTGAAATAAAAACTTCAAAATATAATCAAAGTTTCTTAAATAAACCCAAAAATTCTGTTTTTTTTTTAAAAAAGAAATCATCGGTCAAAAGTCAGAAATAGCTGGTGATAACTAATAATAATAATAATATAGGGTTGTCTTTTGGGTTGAAGGTTAATGCTCCAAACAAGTGATTGAGATAAGCGAAACCACCGGCCCTTTGACTGTCGAGCTTGTGATTGTGGCCTTCAATGTTTAACGTCCGCATCACCCCCACGTTCGCCATCAGTTTCACCATCATCACACAAACCTAACCAATTAGATTAGACCATAAATCATCAACGGTCAGATTTCTCCGCCATCCAACGGCTTGTGGTTGGCTACGTGGTCAATTTTCTAACCAATGCTTATCCTGACACGTGTCACCCCCTTCTTGCACGTTATCCCTGTTGTCGTTTGATGGTCAAATTAAAGAGTTCCAATAAAAATTAATGTTCTCAGATTACATTTCAATGGCGTTAAATGCTTGTTGGTGTCATTGTCGCAGCAAGGTTGGGTCAAAATCTGATGGCCAACCTCCAAGTTGTGCCATTTGCTGATGGTTTTTGCTTCTGACACTTTCCCGTTCAACCCTCACAATTGAATAAACCATCTCAAGCTTTGGTTTTAATGGAAGACCCGTTTTGGAATCAGCATTATTATCTACTCCTCCGGTCCTTAATATAAGACCCAATTATTAAGTTAGTTTTTATTCTACATATAAGAACCATTTATCATATTTATCAGTTTTCTCTAAATTACCCCTATGAATACTCCCTCAAACATAATCAAGTAGAAGAGGGAGATGAGGTATTAAGAAAGATGATTATGGTTTTTTTAAAAAAACGTATCACATTTTTTATAATTAACTAACTTACCTAACTTTCTTAATTTAATCAAATTAGTTAAATAGGTCTTATATTAAGGATCGAAAGAGTAATTTGGGATCTACAATTTTCGAGAATGTAGTACGTGATTTATAACAGTATGATCATGGAATACGGAGGCTATGCCTTAATTCTAAAGAGTGGTGATTTGGTAAACCCAACTTTTTTAGCATGTGTTTAGATTACCGTTCTGAAACTAAAACATGTTTTAGAACTTGTGAAAAGTTACATTTTGAAAGAGAAGCTATTTTTTAGTGTTTGAATTAGCAGTTGTTCAGAACGAACTTTCATCTCAAACCCTACATTGAGCCAAAACTATTTTTTTTGGCTTGTTCATGTTGTTAGAATACTTCTTCACTGAACCTATATCATCACCAGGCAATAATGAAAATAGATGTAAAATAATTTTTAACATATTTTGTAATATTTTTAATTTTTAATAGTAGTGTTTTTTTATACATTATATATATTTACATAAACATATATTTTTATTTTTATCATTAAAAAGACTTAGAATAATTTTTTAATATGTTTTTATATTATTTTATGAATTTCATATTTACATATAATTATATTTTATTTACTGAATATATTTTTTAGAATTTATAATTTTTAATAATACTTTAATTCCTTTTATTTTTGTAATACCTATGTCCTTTTTAGTCATTTTGCATCTAAACATGCTATTTTATTACATCTACCCGTCGGATGTGTTCAGATTAGCGGTGTCAAAAGTCACTTTTATTCTAATTGACTTTTGCAAATTTAAGTTAAAGATAAAAGTTAGGTAGTATAATGTGATTTATGTTTGAATTGATACTTATATAAAAAGTCAGTTAAAAATTAAAATTTATTAGGATAATTAATAAAAAAGATAATTTTCCATATAAATGAGTAAAACGAACATGAATTTTATTGAATAATAATTTTATATTATATGATTTTAGTGTGATACTTGTTAAAAAATAATTATAATTATAATTATAAAATAAAAATATCTTTTAGTGAGAAAATTATAATAGGGATTTTAAATTAATAAAAAGGATATAATTAAAGGGTTTATATACAAAATTAATTTGCAAAGTGCTGCTACCATGTGTGTATAAAAAATTTATTAAGTCTTCATCACCAGTAAATTTTTAATGAAGAAATTTTTTCCAATTTTCTCTCAATTTATTATTTAATTTTTTTTGGATACTTTTATAAACATACTTTTCTAGTTCTATTTATAAGATACTTTCAACTTGTTTAACACAGACTAAAAAAACTTTAAACTGCATTAACTCTCTATTAAAATATAATAACTTTTCAACTTTATCCTATTTAATATATGTACCTTTTTAGAAAAATAACTATATACACTATAATAAATGAAGGAAAAAATTGTATATTCATGTCAAAAATTTAATGAAGTGACTTATAAATAGAATCAAGAAAAACCTTCTCTTTCTACCTTATAAATAAGACTATAGGAATATATAATGATTGAGTATTTTTGGAGTAATTTTTATTTTTGTTAAGGTAAAATAGGACACATTTTAATGTACTCATCTCTCATCTCATGGTCATCTTTTTCTCTCTTCACGTTGGCTTTTTTCTAAAAGCTACAAAATTTGACTGTTGTTTCAATCTAGCTATTCTCAAAAGCTCATTTGCTCAAAAGTTAATCCAAATAATATATTACCTTTAAATAAGCCACTAACTGAAATTTCACTCTTTCCAATGCACATTCTCCCTTCCCAACGGCATTCCAAACACGCCTTAAGTTAGACAATTGAGTTAAGGTGTAATTTGTTTTGAAAAATTTTACTCATGACTAATGTTGTCCCCAAAGTTTTTTGAGTTCAATGTCATTCTGAAAATTTCAAAACATAGCAATGTTGTCATAACCTGTTAAAAAAACTAATACTAATTATTAAAATATTGACATTAACCATTAATATTTTTAATAATAAGAGATAACATTACTCTATTTTAATACTTTTGAGGCAATCTTGAACCTAAACTTTCAGGCTAATTTTAATCTTAGCTAAAAGGCTAACACATAAAGATCATGAAATAATTTTTTCCTTTTCATTTTAAAGGACCAAGAACTCTAAAAATTACCCAAAAAAAAAAAAGAATCAAGCTTTTAGAAAAGTATAAATGCATATTTAGTACTTTAGCATCATAAATATTTTATTTTGGTCTTTCAGTTTTATAAAGGTTTTTTCAATCATCTAGTATTAACTTTGTTAATAAAAAATGCCGACATTAAAATTTTAAAAGTTGATAATATATTCTCAAATTTTAAGTTGGTTAAGGGAACCATAAGAACCCTAGCAAAAGCAAGTCTTTGAGATTGATAGTAATGTCAGAGAACTAAAATAATATTCTTTAAAAAAAAACAGACAAATACGAAACTTTAATTTACATAAAATTGGAGGACCATATGTGCACTTTCACTTTTTAGAGGAGAAGATAGATGAATGATATATAATGTCTTTAGGTAATTGACTCATAATTATAGGAAAAACAAGACTTAAGTCCAAAAGCCACGAGATCAATTAGCTAAATTATTTAAATATTTAGATTGGATTCATAATTTATAATTCATTTGTAACTGATCTTTCAAAATTTGCTCTCTAAGCGTTGCGCCTCATATTGAGGGAGGCTAGG
>NW_021634166.1:0-19578 GCF_004799145.2 Neltuma alba | reverse complement strand
AAAGTAATTAACTTTTGAATTTGGTCGTGCTAATGCTGATACTTCGGAATATTTAAAATTTTTTTTAGATAAAATATAGAGATCAAGAATAAATGACAGAGTCAAATGAAAATTTTGAAATGTTATTTGAAAATATTATTGCTAGATGCCGTGGTGTAATCTTGGGATTGTGATAATAAATAATCTAAATGAATCTTCATCACTCACACACACACACACAGATATATATATATATATATATAAATGTACACGCACGCGCACTTAAATAAGCACGAGAAAGTCAAAAGCGAGTTTTATATGTATTTTTTTTCATTACGAATTATTTACATTTTTGTTGTGCAAAAGAATTACAGAATATGTACCTGCCAGCCAGCTTCAATAGTGTTAAGATTTTTACTGTCAGCATCACTTATAACCCAAATTTGAGAGATACTATACTCATCCTTTTGAACAGCAGGCTGCCACACGCTCATAGTTGCTTTCCCTCCATAATATTTTCTCCTTTCACAAAAACTGAAGCATACTTTATCCTCCAAAACCATCAAAGAGTGAATTAGAGAAAGATAGAGGGAAAAAGTTTAGCGGTGGGTCCCACAATTCTACAGTGTGAGCTCAAAGAATCCTCGCACATACATGTTATATCCGTGTGATATAAGGCAAGTTCTTAATTACCAACTAAAGCAAATTTTGTTGGTCACTTACACCAAATTTCGTAGATATGTGGATTTGGGCTCTATATATATATATATATTGATAAGCTAAACAACCTAAAAAGCTTGTTTATATAGGTAGAGTGAGGGACAACATAAGTACCTCATGGCCACCTTGACCAGCAACATATGGACGAAGAGGGACATTTTGAGATTCTTCTTCCCAAATTGTTGGATAGAGCTTGCCCTCAGGATGTCCTCCTTTCTTGTTCTTCTTATAGGAATGGTTCTATTTGGGCAACTTCCAACTTGGTGCCATGGCTGAACAATTGGCTTTGACTTTGAAGACATTTTGCTTTCTATCTTTACTTCAGGTCGGAAAGTTCGCCTCATCTTCAATCAAATGAAAAATGATGAGTCGGCTTCAGAATATTCAGATTAATAAGAAGCGAAATTAAGGGTTGGAGGAATCTCAATAAAGTAATCTGGTTCACCTTAATTTTGTGATTTTTGAGTTTCGGGTGATCAAAAGCTGGTTGATTCTGTAACATCCAAATATATATATATAGATTTTAGTTTATTAAAATGAGATTAATTAATTATCATTGAAGCTAATCTTAATTACGAGTTAGACTACTAATTAATAAATAATAGTTAAATAATAATTAATATATATTTAAAATATATATAGATAAATATAATATATAAAAATATATATATATTGACAGTGGGTGGCACGCGGCCACCCACTGTTTGTTTTGGGGGAGGGGAATTAAATCCCCGGTGGGCAGTGACCCACCTGTTACAAAAAAAAAAAAAAAAAAAAACTAACTAAGTGTTTGACTAAGGGATCACGTGACCCCTTACTTTTGAATCATTTTTTCCCCTTCTTCCGCCTCCCCGTCCAGTAGCCTCCCCTTTCTCCTTCGTGTCACTCCTCTGGTCCGTGTCTTCGCCGCAACCGCGACAGTGAGTGGGCGTGAGAGGTAGTTTGAGTGTGTGAGAAAGGAAGAGCTCTACTTGGGTACATATAAGATATTAGGTAAGCTATTTTTATCCTACTATTTTTATTTAGCTCATTCTTTTTATTTTCTAAGTTATGGCAGACTGAATATTTTTAGGGCTTGTTAGATTTTTAATTTTTAAGGCTTCTAATTTAGTATTAGGATATTAATAGAGCTTATGTGGTTAGAATAAGAGTTTTATGACTTAGATTTTAGTTGGATGGTTGATTTGAGGCAATGTAAATTAGGGATTGGTTGAGAAATGGTGATTTGTATTAATGATGATTTAATTTCAAAATTTATCTCTTAGTTGAGTTCATTTGAGGTTATATTGAGGATTCAATGCTTAAACTTTGAGGATTGTTGTTGAAATAGTAATGTTGATGATTCTTGGAGAGACTTTAAGTAGTGGAAGTTGGGTGTTTGGAGTAAATTGAAGAAAATATTGTAAGTTATTGATTCTAATGAATGGGAAATAATTAATGGAAGAAGGGAATAGGATTGTAATAATGATTGGAGACATAGATGGTACATGATTATTTTTCTAAGAGTTAAAGTAAACACTTTTTGGAGACTTTTGGAGGATTTAAAGGAAATATTCTTATTAATGATGTGAATGAGAGAAATAGAGTTGGGAAGTATTAGGAATTGTCACTTTGAAGAATAGATGAATTATTATTTTTCTAAGGATAAATTTTTTAGATAAGCCAATTATGAGGATTTAGTTAATAAACTATTTTAATGCTATATTAATTAGTCTTTTTATATTAATATATGTTTATAAACTTATTGTTGTAGAGTGAGCTTGGTTTGGGCTCTTGGGTCTTGAATCCTCCTACTCTTAGTTCTTGTGTCAAGAACTTGAGGTAACCACTTTCTAATTTACCTTGTATGCTTGTTGATGTGATTATAAGCATGTGTTGATATTATAAATGTTATCAATATGTGTTATGGTGATTTTTGTATGAAAAGTATTTATATATATCTATATCAAGAGTTATGTTTTGTTAAATTTATTAGTTAAGTGGGCATGAATTATTTCATCTTATGAATATCTTATTGATGTTGAACAAATTTGATTATTGAATCTGAGAATACTTTATGGATATAAAATTGTGTGGAATTGGATGGTTGGATTGTGCTGTGTTGGTTGTGCTGAAATGTAGTTGTGGGAGGTTTGATTATTTACCACGTGGTATAGCCGCCACTTGGCGCCCAGTGGTTGGCATTAACATTCTTAGGGCCCTCGGTATCACCATTCCTTTGGCCGGGTCAAGGGTCAGCCCAAGGGACTTGACACCTTTCCATATTCCAAGGAAAGGGAACCCATGGTCCGATATGAGCTCTGTAACTTTTGGCCGAGTTACACCTCATTATTGGAGAGCTTGGTGCAGTCTTGTAAAAGAGACGAATCCTATTATATGTGTATAGCCCATGGGTTCTGTCAGAGGTTACAAGGAGGTTATAAGGATGGTTGATGAAGTTCTGTGCATGCAATTATTTTTGAATTATTATGTATTGTTTTCTGTAAAGATGTTTACTTATATGTATTAAATTGTACTTTGCCCGCTTAGCTATCTTGTAATCACTCCCTGGATACTTGTTGAATTGGAATTGTGTTACTGGGTCAATTTGACTCACCCCGTGGTTATTTAACATTTTTCAGGCGAGGGTTTCAGGTGTTGGTCCCAAGGAGAAGGTGTCCGAGGCTTGAGTTTTCCTTTCCACTCTGTATAGCCTCTATTTTGATATACATGATTTGACTGATGTATATTGCCAAACTTTAGGGCCTTTTTGTTATACTTAACATGCGTTTAATTTTCCGCTGCATTCTAGACTTGAGTTATCGGGCGGAGTCCTTTTTGGATATAGGTGACTGTTATTTTGATTACGATTGTTATGGGCAGTGGTAGCAGTTATTTTGATGGACCTAAAATGCTCTAGTCCATTCATGATTGGTCTTAGTTATTTTTTGGGGTTTTAGAGATTCATGATGGGATTTGTTATGCACATCAAAAATCAAATGTTGATCCTTTCTTATTTGACTAACTATCTTTACTATCCTAGAACAGTAGCTACTACTCTGTTAAAGATTTGGTTTGTTATTGACCATGGTAGATTTCTATTTGATTAGGTTTGTCCTTCCTACCATGGTTAGCCTTTTAAAGTAATTATCCTTTTGAAAATGTTTATTTACCATGAATTTCAGGGGGGTTATTACAGATTCAGGATTGAGACGCAGTCGATTATGTCTCCATCAGGACTCTGGTTTTAGCAAATTATATTATAAATTTTCAACACAAAGGATCATAGATTTTAAAATCCTCAAATAATTTTCAAATTTTCAGTAAAACAAGGAAAAATAACCTGTTACCTGCTGATAAAAAACGTGAAGATGAATATACTGTCTATACATACCTTTATAGACTTGACGGCTGGTTTATTCAATTTCCTCAAAAGCTTATCAACCTCAAGCTTCTGACTAGAAGTAGCTTCCTGGCCATTGTTGACCGTGTCTTGACCTTCGTTCAGGTGTACAGACAACAAGAAGAAGCACAACACCACATTGGCCGGCCAAGTCTTCCCATTTCCTAATGTTGCTGCCATTGAAGATGAGAGATATGAAACAATCGACTATATGAAAATGCTCAAGTGGATGTTCAAAACTTGATGTTACGGAAATTTATGGGATGATTTGTACTATAAGAATCTGATATTATTTTGTTGTGCTTGATTTTGTGGCAAGATTATCCTGAGAAATTGAATCCGGATGTAACAATGGCAACAAGACAGACAAAGAAAAATATTAATGCTGTAATCTATAAGATTCATTTACCCTGCTTGGTATAATATGGGGCCATGTTTCTTATTTCCCGGAAAAAAAAGAAATACATGTATAATTTTTATTATATTCCCTTTTTCACTCTTAATTATGTTTCTTAATATGTTAGCCTTTCAACTAGTGTGGATCAATATGATGCAGAAATTTAAAAGAGTCATACTATTTATGATTGAAGCTTTTAGAGATTTAAATTTTTATGTTACAGATGTTGGTTCTTGCATACCAAATAATGATGAGTGTATGGGGCTCTTAACGTGAGATCCAATGCCCAATAATTGACCGCCTTTTGAATTCTACGATTTCTTTCTCTTATTAGTATAACTTGAAAATGAAAAATTTAAACTTTTTTCTTACCTTTGCTAAAAGAAGAAAAAAATCCATTATAAGGGGGGGGGGATATCTATATTAATTGATTACTTATCCTATGTTGTTGTTTTTTTTTTTTAACGTTTTAGACTAAAAAGACAGATTCAACAATTTGCATTTTTTAATACTAAAAAATTGCACAAAATATATTTTATCCAAACGGACCCTAATTCTAACTTTTCCTAGCGTTCTAACCTTTTTTCGGAGATTAATATGGGGTGAAAAATACTCTGTAACTGAGACAATGCATGAGTTCACAACGTTGCCATCACCATTCATCACCAACAATACATTCTAAAGTTATATTCAAACATAGTACTCCTCTGGTCCTTAATATAAGACCTAAGTGTTGAATTAATTTTGGTCCTAAATATAAGACTTATTTCTCATATTTATTAATTTTTCTACATTATCCCTATGAATACTCCCTCAACTATAATCAAGTAGAAAAGAGGGAAGGATATTAAGGAAGATAATTATGGTGTTTTAGAAAAATATGTCATATTTCTTATAATTAACTAACTTACCTAATTTTTTAATCTAATCAAACTAGTTAAATAGGTCTTATATTAAAAATCAGAGGAGTTTAACAACATCTTGTTCGATCTATCTCAAAATATCTCAAGATGATCCTGGGCAATTAGGGTTTCTCCCTGGACCACCATAATAGAAGTGGCTACCCCAAACATTATCAGAATAGCCAGGTTGGAGTACATTGTAGCAATTGGAATGGTCAGCGTAAGACAACGTTATTAGCAGTCACCATTTGGTTGTTACCATTAACAAATTTAATATCCTTGAAATAACTAGCTTTTCCCTGCAAAATGCCCACTTCCCATTTGTGTTGTTGTGTGTTGTCCATTAGTTCCTGAGTTTCCTACTTCACCTCCCCACTCTATCACTGTTGCACTGTCTGATAGACTTGGGAACAAAGAGGAAGGCCAATATCCCACAATTTGATCAGTGCCATATCGCATCCACCAGCCTCCATTGCCTTTATCCTGTTCATTAATTATCACAATTATTAATTACTCTCTCTGTTTCAAATACAAGGCACTTTCTGAAAAGTTCTCCATTTCAATATGTGAGGCATTTTACAAAATTCTGAGGAAAAATAATATTCCATTTAGTCCTTGATATAAGAGTTATTTGACTGATTTGAGTATATTAAGAAAGTTGGATTAATTAATTAATTATAGCAAATATGACATGATCTCCATAAAATACCCTTGTGTAACACTATATCACTATATCAGTTTATAAGTAAATTAGCTTGTAGAAAAATAATAAATATGGGAAACAAAATAAATTGAGGTCTTGTATTTAGAATCAAATTCAATCTCCAACCAGCTCCTATATACATTAGGGAATGGATGGAGTATCTTTTTTATCTTGACTTTCAAGAGGAGTATATCAAAATTACTTGCTTCCTATTTAATACAAATAATTAATAATTGGCATTATGTAAAATGATATACCTTCCAGATGGTGATGGTGATTTGATACTGGGAATTAGTGTCATTGTATAGGGATAAGGGCATGATGCTGCTTCCCAAAGCTACTGCAGAGTAAACTTGAACAAAGCCAGAACAAAGAAGATCATAGCATCCCGTGTTCTTACTTGAATCACTCTGTCATATATACAGAGGTAAATGAGAGAAATTTCTAAGGACTAAGAAAGATATCTGAACTAACAAATCAAACATGTAGGGCTGTTATGAAAAGTTGAACTCACAGTTCAAAATGTAAAAAGCCTGGTGTGATTATCCCCATATAGCTGTGGATTCACCTAAATATCCAAATCAAAAATCGACAATTAACTACATAGATAAGTGCATAATAACTTCAAAAGATATTCAAGCATACAAAAGCATGAGAAGTCAAAAAAAAGTTTTATTTTATATGTCAGTATTTTCTTATTATTAATTTAATTATTTTTCTTCAATCTTCAGTTTAAAAATATAAAGAATACCTGCCAACCAGCTTCAATAACTTCGATATTTTCACGATCAGCATCACTTCCAACCCATGTTGCAGAGAGACTATATTCTTGGGATTGTTCAACATTAGGATTCCAAACGTTCATGGCTCCCTTGCCTCCATAATATTTATTTCCTTTAATAAATACTGAGGCACACTGGAAACTCCAAAAGCATCAAAGAAACAAGAAAAATACATCAAACAAAGCAAAACGAAACACAAAATCTAAAGCCTCTCTCATTTTGGGGTGTGTGTGTGTGTCTATAGGGACAATACAAGTACGTACCCCGTATCCCCCTTGACCTCCACCATTTGGGGTTAAGGGTAGTACGACGTTCTTGAGATTCTTCTTCCCGAATTGTTGCATGGAGCTTGCTCTAAGTATGTCCTCTTCTCTTGTTCTTCTTATCGGAAGAGTACCCTCTGGACAACTTCCACTTTGGTGCCATAGCTGAACGATTGGCTTTGATTTTGAAGATATTTCATTACTCACTTCAAGTATATTATCTTGTGGTTGAAAATTTGGCCTCATCTTCATTCAAACATGAAATCATCAATCGGATTGAGTTTTCTTTATCAAGAGTTTAAAGTTATATATATCTATATGAAGCAATCAAGCAAAGTGTTTCACCTTAATCTTGTGATTTTTGAGTTTCGGATGATTAAAAGGTGGCTGATTTAGAATAGAGACACAATCGATAATATCTTCATCAGGACTCTGGATTAAGAAAAACAAATTGTTGACATAAACTACCATAAATACTAAAACTTACCAATAATTTTCTTCACTGTTTCAAACATAATGGGGATGAGAAACCAGGGGATGAATTACATACCTTAATGGACTTAGCAGCTGGTTTATTCAACTTCTTCAAAAGTTTATCAACCTCAAGTTTATGACTATGACCGATAACTGTGTCTTGATCTGCTATTATCATCCGCACAGAAAACAAAAACAAGAAGAAGAAGAAGAACACCTTCTCTACCCAGCTGGTATTTTCGTTTCCTAATTTGTCTGCCATTGTTGGTGACAAATATCAAGCAAGAACCGTTTGTCAAATTTCTCAAGGGGATATACAAGACTTGATGACACTAATTTATAGGCTGATTTGTCCTGGTACATTGTGAAGTTATTTAATTTTATTGTCCTTTTATGACAAGATTTTCCCCGGGAAATGAACCTGGTGATTAACAACGATAACCAAAATAAAGACACTTTTTAATGTTTAAATCTGTGATATCCATGTACGCGGCAACCATACATAGTGTTGGCTTTCGTAAAAGAAAAGAATGAGATATATTACAATGTATGTAACAAATTGTCTTCCCCTTTGTGTAATCTTTCTTTCACTCTACGCATGTTTCTTCAATTGTATGTATTTTTCTTCCATGACCACTAAAGGAATCGTGTTTCCAACTTGTCTTTTATGTAAGTCTTCTTCAATAGTATGTATGCTTCTCCAGTGTTCTTAAAATTTTCTTCTATTAACATGTTTTCTGGAAACATTGTTTCACTATTTGGAAAAGTTCTATGTTTTCAGGAATCATATTCTGAAATTTTATATATACGTGTTTTCATTTAATGACAATTTCATCATTTCATCCTCATATCTATCTGCCCTAAAGGATATTATTGATCCTTAAAATGATTTTCAGGTCCTTTTATACAATAAATTTGCCGAGCAGATCCTTTTAAACAATTGTCTCAATTTTTTCAATGTTGAGTGGCGACAACTATTATATTTCAGAAATGTTTCAAAATTTAATAAAACATTTCTCACTCATTTAAAAAAAAGTGTTATTCTCTGATTCTCTCTCACTCTTAAATAATAACTTCAACTTGATCAAGGTAATTTTGAGAAGTTGTAAGAAAATTTTATATTTAACAAATTTTAACTAATTTCATTAATTTTAAGAAGTAGTCAACATGTCCTTTTATTTTTTTTAGCATAGGGAGTATCGTATTTATATAAAGAGTATGTACTGGTTAATATCATCTTTAGTATATAAAATTAGATCTTGTTTTGGTTTTAGTTCCCCTGAAATTCAACCTTGTTTTGATCCATCTAAAGATTTTTAGTTATGTTCCTAAAACATTGTTTTAAGTCCCTAAAACCTTAAAACCACTAGTTTCCCATTTCAAAGACCGTAACTAAAACAAAGTCAAATTTTATAGACTAAAGGTGATGTTATCTCCAAAAAAGAAATACATTTTGTCCCTTCCACGGCAAATTGAAGCACATGACATACATCGTCAAACACTAGATAACACTATATTGTACATGATTGATAACCTCTCGAAATTCCTACTAATTCGACTTGTTTTAGCACTCTTTAATGGATTTTGGAAGTTAATTGTGCAGGATTTTCCTCTTAAAGTTAGAAAACATAATTTGTCAAAGTGAATTTTGATTTAGGCTAACCATTGGGAGATTATTGGTGCAAGGCTTCTATTCCTTGTGTAGGAAAGTGCAAGAGCTGAAAGATGATTACAAGGAGAAGGATTCAACTGAGTCTGGGTGATCAGGGTAGACCAAAGGCCCGGAGTGAGCAAGGAAGAGGGACCGGAAGCAGAAAAACAAAAAGGGGACCAACTGCCACGGCGCATGAAGACAACCACCATGACGGTTCCAACAGAGAAGATTGATGGCATTTGGTGTGATCCGCCACGGTGCCTGTCCCCATCCACCGCAGCGCCCAAGTTGTCTGAAGAAGATGCTATTCGGTGTAAGGCACTGTGGTGCCCAACCTTTCACCCAAAGTCCCATGCTATGTAATCCGCCAGGCGGATGACCAGATCCATCGCGGCGTCTGACCCCTTGCAACTGTGCGTTTTGCACTATAACTTAAAAATTAGGGCATATACATAGGGGGACTAGTGATTTTTTGATATACTTTGACCTTGGGGCTCATTTAGAGGCTTGCTCTACTAGGGTTTGGAGGTTTTGAAGCTTGGGAACATTGGGCTCGAAGTTACAAGAGATTGAAAGCTTCTTCCTCATTTTTTTTCTTGGTTTTCTTCTTCTCCTCTTCTTTGTTTCTGCAATGGCTAGGAACTATCTTTATAGTTGTGGCTCTTTGCTAAACATGTGTAGCTAGAATAGTCATCCTAGGGTTATTTTGATCTATTGTATGAATTAAGACTTGTTTTAACTCTCTCTTTAGTGTTAATGATAATGTTTTGTTGTTTTTACTTTGAGCTTATTGCTTCCTTGTGACTGACCATCATTTGGATTGATTAGTTGATTGGTTGAAGCTTAAGAAAGTTAAATTAATCTTTGAACTTTGGTAAAAACACGCTAGACCGGAAATTTATCTTATTAAATGGAAGGCTTGTTGATAGAATAGAGATATATCTATTGATCTAGCATAGCCTAAAAAGGGCTTTTGGTTTTCAAAGCGCAACCTTTTCAAACAAATGCAAGAGATTGCTATGTTTTATTGAGATTGCAAAATTTGGTTTTGACTTGAGAAAGTTTAATCAATTATGTGAACCCTGGGTTAACTAGACTTATTGTTAACTACTATTTGAGAAGTGATTAATCAAGTTTTAGGAAGTATATTAGTGAAAAATAACCCTGCTAGACCCTTATTTGTCTCAAAGTCAAGTTGAATTCACTTTGATTTAAATCTTTGTTTTTTTGATGTCATTTTGCAACTCTTTTACAACTTTTGCTTCACCTAACCTAACCAAGAACACAATTATATATGATTTTTAACTCATCTGGCCTTAGTCTCTGAGGGAAAGATATTTTTTATATTACTTGTGACCCCTCTGCTTGCGGTTAAGCTATTCAGTGAACAATGATATGATACAATGTCACACCAAACACTACATACATAGCGTTATTAAAATTGTATCTCTGGCCAATCTTATTCTATGAGCTTATATACGAGGCCTTGGATACAATATCCATCCCATGGATGAGGTCTTAACTATATATAGTACTAGTGATAAGGCTACGGAGTTCAATCCATGCAGGCCAGTAGAACTCCCTTATTTCCTTGACATAGATGGATGGATTTAGACTTTTCAAAGTCCCTCATGTTTAAATTGGGCAATTTGAGTTTCTTCTAGGGCCACCGTAGGAGAAGCGGACATCACCGTTAATGACAGGTTTAAGGTCAATGGGTTTGCTAGCAAAAACCTTAAAGTTATCAAGAGTGACCAGAGTATTGTTCTCATTAACAATGGAAAGTAGTTGTTCAAAATAGCCAGTCTTCTTATAACCTTCCTTGGAGAAATAACCACTTCCCATTTCTGTTGTGGTGTGTCTCCTCTTAGATTTCCTGTTTAATACTCCTCCAGTCCTTAATATAGCACCTAATTATTAAGTTAATTTTGGTCCTAAATATAAGATTTATTTCTCATATTTATCAATTGTTCCTAAATTATTCCTGTGAATAGTCTCTCAACCATAAGTAAGTGAGAAAGGAAGGATATTAAGAAAGATGATTATGATGTTTTTGGAAAAACATATCATATTTCTTATAATCAACTAACTTACTTAGCTTCCTTAATCTAATCAAATTAGTTAAATAGGTCTTATATTAAGGATCGGAGGAGTACTTCACCTCCCCACTGTACTATTGTTGCACTCTCTGACTGACGATCGAGCATAGAAGTTGGCCAGTACCCCATATTTATATCCTGAGCCCTCAACGACCAGTTTCCACTTCTTGGATCCTGGTCATTGTTATTATTAATTATTGTTATCATGTTCATCAGTTTACAAAAATATAAATTAATTTGTAGTATCACTAAAATTTAGATATAAACAATTTAAAATTTCACTGAATATGTGTAAATTGAGAGAAATCCTCAGAATTACACATGTAAACTTCGTTTGGATGGGGAGAAAAATAGAATGGAGAGAACTATCAAGAGGAAAAACTTCCGAAAATATTATTGTTCTTGGAAGTTTTCTTTCGTAGTATTCTCTCCTTCCTATTTTCCTCTTCATAATCGTTCTTTAAAGTTTATTTAGGATAAGCTCCTTCCCAAGAAAAAATTGAAGGTACCTTCCAAATAAGGAGGGAGATGTCATACTGAGGACCACCATAGATAGATAATGGTTGGATGGTGGCTCCCAGTGCCACTGTACTGGAAACTTGAACAAAGCCAGAGCAATGTAGATTATAACAGCCAGTACGTCCATATGAATCACTCTGTTGGATGCAGAAAAAAAAAACACATGGTAAAGAAACAATAACAATAAAGAATGATTTCAAGAAATGAGAAATTATTGGGTTGATAAGAAATTTGAACTTACTGTCCAATACGCATAAAATCTTGGTTTATCATCCCCATATAACAGTGGATTGACCTAATTTTCCAAAATAATTCAAGAAACAGTGAACCCTGGGGTTAGTTAGATAGACACAGAAAGTAATATTTGTTGGAGAAATGAATGTGACGTGAAAGAAACTGCAGAATTGCCTGCCAACCAGCTTCGACGCTCTCGACATTATCATTATCATCTTGATTTATAACCCAAATTTGAGAGAGACTATATTCACTGTGTTGCTGAACATGTGTCCTCCAAACGTTTATGGTTGCCTTGGCTCCATAATATTTATCTTTCTTCACTTCTGTTGTGGCATACTGGGGCCACCCAAACCATCAAAGCATCAAGAAAAGTATATCTCATATGCAAATCACACAAACAATGCAAGCTTCTTTACGGGAATTGTAATATACGTATATATATTTAATGTCTTTGAGAACACTCAAAAGATCTTTACCGCTGCAACAAAAACTATTACTTCCTTTGGTTCTTGACATTAGAGCCACTCAACTAATTTGGACAAATCAAGAAAGTTGAATAAGTTAATTAATTATAATAAATATGACCTGATCTCTATAAAATATCCCTATGTAACATTTTATTACTTTATAAGTTAGATAAATTAATTTGGAGAAAAAATGATAACTAGAAAGACAAAATAGTTTGAAGTCTTATATTTAGTATTAAAATCCAACACCATTAGCCAGTGCTTATACACAAGGCAAGGTTTCTTAATTAGCAAACATCAAACAATATAAATCATAAACCCCAAACATAATTTCTTCTTAATCGAAACTCAGAAGAACAAATGATGCTACCAATTTCTTGATTAACTGCCGAAGTGCATAATTAAATGTCACAATCAAAACTAGTCGAAGAAGATGAATCATACAATACCTTTAAGAGACTTAACCGCTGATTTGTTCATCTTATTCAAAAGCTTGGCGGCCTCAAGTTCCTTAGCTTTGGCAACTCTGTCTTGACCTGCCTTTGTAATGTGAACAAAAGAGAACAAGAAGCAGGACACCACACTAACCACCCAAGTCTTGTTTGCCATTGATGCTAAGAAATAAGAAGTAAAGCACCCAAATGAAGATTCTGAAGTGCATGTCCAAGAGTTCATCAACCAGAAATTTATAGGTGATTTGGGATATTCGGAAATTACTTAATTATCCTTTTTGTTGATAGATTTTTCTTGCAAATGGCATCTATTGACAAATTAAAATAATAAATAAGTACTCCTTTGGTCTTATTTGTAAGGTAGGGAGAGAATACTTTTTTTGTTCTATTTACAAGTCACATCATTAAATTTTTAACATGAATTAATGTACTATTTTGTTTTCATTTATTATAGCGTAAATATTGTTATTTTTTTTTTTTGGAAAAGTGCATATGTTGAATATAAGTAAGATTGAAAAGTTGTTATATTTGAAGGCATTGTTATTGGAATTTAAGATTTTTTTTTTGTGTAAACTGTGAAGCATGTATAAATAAAGGCCAGATGAATATATGATGAAAGATGGACCCACATACATATCTAGACTAATTTTTAAATTACTTTCAATATGTTACAGCAAAATCAAGAAAAATATTAAATCTCATTATCCATGCTTAAGATTTAAAAACTTTCCAACCCTACCCTAATTTAATATGCATTATATATCATGAAAGAAAAGTCTACATAATAATAAATAAAGAATAAAATTGTACATCTATGTTGAAATTTAGTGATTTAACTCATAATAGGATAAAAAAAATTATTTTCTTCCTACCTTATTAATGAAACCTAACGAGTAGAAATTAGTGGAATAAGGAATTTTCTTTAGTTATTATTATTATATATTAATTGTGTCCACATCTGATAATATTATTTTTGGGTGATAATATTAAATGAAGAGTAATATAGCAATGTAACTCATAATAGGTTAAAAAAAAATATCTTCTCTCAACCTTATAAATAAAACCCAACGAGTAGAAATTACTGGAATAAGGAATTTTCTTTAATTATTATTATACATTAATTCTCTCCACATTTGATGATATTAGTTTTGGGTGATAGCATTAGTTCTAATTATATATCACTTGACCTTTTACCTCCGAGCGGCACCAACCTGTATACTTGTACAAATCTTGCGTGAAAATTGCATAGAGACGTAAAGCTTACACAAAACAGAAGTTTATTTTTTTTTTATTTGAAAAGAACTCTATCTTAGTTTTTTAATAAAAAAATGGAAATTCCATAAAAAAATTAAACTGATAATTTGTATCATTTGACTTTTATGGTATATATATATATATATATATATATAAGAAAATTGAATTGAAGCTGAGAAATATGAGGCAAGCAACTTAATGAAAATTCTGAAATGGATATTCAAGATCTTTTGTTCATGCAACAATTTATATGATGGTCGATGCTGTTTGGAAAATTAATCGATTATTTTTTTTTTGGAAAAATATTCTTCTTGCAAGAAGAGACATCTTTTAATAATTAAACAAGAAAACAACCAACACTGGCTGGTATGAAACAAAATAAGCATATGCGTGATATTCTAATGTTAATTAATAATACCAACAGTTATTAAAATGATTGTTTTGCAAATTATCTAAATCTTTTCCTGTTTCCTAAAATGTCAATTTAAACTCGAGTTGTGCCGAAAGTTTTAAATGAGGAAGCTCTCTCAGCTTTTTCTTTCCTTTTTTTTAGCGCTAGTATTTTGAGTATCTTCTTGATCATTGAAATTCTGGTTTTTCTTCAAGTTTCTCTTTTTAATCTCTGGAAATTATTCAATTTTAATAATTGATTTACTTTAGAAATATAAATGAGTGTTATTGAGATAACGTTCTATTAATTTTCTGAAAAGATGAAATAAAATCCATTTTATCAAATTCTGCATTTTAATCTAAGATGATCCTTTCTTATTCTCCCCTATGCAAACCATCTTTCTTTTCCTTTTCAAGGACAAAGCTTAAAGAGGAGAAAATATATCTTATAGTCTAACAGCTATACGATTGTGCAATTCTTTTATATACTTTTTATTAAATCAAATGTGATCACCAAGTAAAGGAAATCTCTGCAATCATACATTATAAACTATAGGAGAATAAATAACCTCAAAACAATGTATGATTGCTTGTTTACATGACTTTATATAATGTAGGTAGGAATAGGACAACTGAATAACCTAAAAGCCTTTAGACGTCGTGATACTCTGCACATTAGTGTTGGAACTTGGAAATTCCTCCCCAAATTTTTGGGCCCACATCTTCAAATTTTATTCGGGTTAAATTGATACTCTATTATGAATAAAATGCAGAAGCTACGTGTATCACTAACTTACAAATGTTAAAAAAAAAATTAGTTAAGTTAATTACTTATATATATATAAAGGAGTGTTGGTTGCTCAAAGTCAAAAATATCCTTTTTAATTATTTGCATTAAAACCCTATTAATGAAACCCCAACTTTAATATGATCAATCAATACACAGATAATTCAAAGAAAAATAGAATTTTTTGATGAAACCCCAACTTTACACCAACTTGTTTGGTTTCTCATTTTGAAAACAATTTCTTATTTTTTTAAAAAAAATTACCCGATAAGTTGTTTTAGTTGGTTGTTCTACAAAAACAAACATACAGTAATATGGTTTTAAAAACTAAAAAAAATAAATTTTACATGTTTTTTTTTTTTACTTTTGTATTTTTTTTTTGAAAAATTGGTGAATCCTCCTTCTCTTCTCACCTACTGCGCACGGCAGCCGTGGCCTGCCAAATGTGATTATTGGCATTATTTTTTATTTTAAATGTGATTTTAAAAAAAATTATTCAAGCATATTTTTTTTATTCTCAACTCTTATTTTAAAGAAAATTTTTATAAAATTGTTCTAAGAACCAAAAAAATAAAAAAACAAACAAACAAGCCTTATAAATTTGGAAGATAAAAGAAAATTAAGGGGTAAATAATTTTAATTAGTTCCTACATTTATTGCTGAAAGAGTAAAATTTTTTTGGTACAAGAAAGAGTAAAAATTTTTATAGTGCTAGAAAAATTATTAGAGAGCTATGAGATTCACTAACTCCATGGGTTCTGTACACGAAACGAAACGATGGCCACTTATAGAGGTAATTTGCGGTGTATTTCTTATTTTTACTGGTCCACCAAGGCTTCACGCTTCATTATCATTCTTCAATTCACTTTATCGATCGAGCACCCCAGTAAAAATATCTTACTATTCGATTTGAAATACGCACAGCATATGTCCCAATTCCGATTTCTAATCATTAGCAAAATTTTAGAGTTTAGTTGGATTATTGATTTTATAAATCTGTAATCATAAAAAAAATGGAAAAGAAATATGAGAACTTTGATGAGATTAAATATAAGAAAGAATATGTGACAAAAAAACATAGAAGAAATAATGAGGTTCAAATCCCTCCTGAAAAATATGCTCATATTTAGTGCTTAACCATACCCTAAACATGATTATCTCTAATAGGAATTATTACCTCTAATATGAAGAATATTATGAGCAAGCAAAAAAAATCAATGATTGACATAAAAAGGAATAACTTAAATTTTCATAGATATAAAATAACCCAAATTAAATAAATAATAATAAACTTATAAGATCTAAAATAGGATAGAAAGAATGATTATTATGTTTATGTGTGTGTCCAAGGGTGTATACACGAATGATAAAATAAAGTAAGTTTGTGATTTTTCAATATATATGCAATAAAAGATGAGATTTACACATATACTTTGATTCATCATATCTTAAGATTTAAATATATTAGGAATAAAGAATGAATTGAACTGATAATTTAGTGGCATTGATATTATCATTAAAAAAATTAAATTACTTAAATGAATATAAAATATTAATTTTATATATTATTACAGAATGAAATAATAAATCTATCATGTTATTGCACAAAGCAAAAATTATGAAACACGCTAACATTAGCAACCATCATAAGCGGGTGCCACAATCATCAGAGTAACCATTGGGGGCACAACTTAGGTGATCTTTATCCTACACACACACACACACATCTTAGGTAGAATGGACATAGATTAATTAAAGTAAATATATCAAATCAATTTTCAATACAGGGTTTTGGAGTTGAACCAAAAAAGACTACTGTACACTATGTCTTAGTGAAATCTAATGAAATTACTATCTCCAGGTGGTTCAGTTAGTAAAGAATTAGCTCATAATCTACAGGATCATGAGTTCAACATGTGGGAGTTTTTTTGGTAGGCAATGTGTAAGTATTTTTGTAAATGCTTATTAAGCCTAGAGGTATACTCTGAACCTAGTAAGCTATCGAAACCCAACTCACCTAAATTTTTTTTTTAAAAAAATCTAATAAAGTTACTTATAATATATGAAATTTGATAGATCATTCGATTTGAATAAACTTAAAAAAAAAAAAAAACCAATCACACGGGTTAACCTAACTTATTGTGTGCCGGTAACTCTTTCCTGCCACTAAAATTTCCATGAAAATCACTGCTATAGGTTTCATCAGTTGACTTAATTACTGGGCAAACTAAAAACCATAATCAATAAACTGGTTAACTTATTACTGGTAACTATTTCCTACCACCAAACTTTACCATTTTCTGGTGCGCTGCATTTTGAATGATGAACATATAATAATATTAAGGGATCAGGTGCATGAACTTGTAATAACAGTAAGGGATAATTAATATGCATGTCACTATAATTTGACTTCATTTTCAATGAAGTCTTTATAGTTTTTCTCTTTTTATTGTGTCTTTATTACACTTTCCTTAGTTATAGGTATTGATCCCTAGACTCAAAATTTGTTACTTAGCAAAAGAAATTGGGTTAGTGCTTGATGACATGGCTTTCACCGCTGCAAGAAAAATAGAGAACTTTCAACAATGAAAATAGTCACTGAAATTCAAATTTTCACCAAGTCACTCTTGATTCTTAAGTTAGCTAGGTATTGAAAACTGTAAGTTGACAAATGGATTGGTTTTGGAAATTCTTTTTAACTAACTGAATGCAATGAAATTAACCCAAACTATTAGTTTTTTTGGGCATTTTGTTCAAAAAATAGCATAAAAGTACGAAACATGAGTTGTGAATTTTTAAAGTCAAGGCACAAAATCTGTTCGAAAAATAGAGTAATATTAGAAAGGGTTAATTAATCTGCAAGTCCTTATAGTTTCAATCAGTTTTTGATCAGGTCCCTATAATTTTTTTCTTTTTATCAAGTCTTTATACTTTTGCCTGTTTTTAATTAGGTCCTTGCATTTATTTTTCTTTTTATCAAGTCCTTATAAGTTTACCTTATTTTTAATTAAGTCCCTGAATTTTTTATTCTTTATTTTATAAATTCTAATAGTACTTTCTATAAACATAGAATAGATATATTATTTAATATTAGTTTAAAAACAATAATATTCTAGAAATAATGAATTATTATAATAATTTATTTTTTCCAACAAAAAAATTAATTATTCCAAAAAATTTTCCTGAATTAATTATTTATATTACTTATTTTTATTATATAATTATTAATTTAATTTAATTATTAATATTTTATATTTCAGTATTAATCTATTTAATTAAGTTTATACTTAATTAATAAATAAAAATTAAAACTACATGGACATTATTAAAAATTTAGTGAAATTATAAGGACTTAATAAAAAGAAAAATAAATGCAATGACCTAATTAAAAACAGGTGAAAATATAAGGACCTAATAAAAAGAAAAAAAACTATAAGGATTTGATTCAAAATTGGTTGAAACTATAAGGACTTGCGGATTAATTAACCCTATTAGAAAACTAATAAACTATATTGATTGGCACATCTCAATGCCAAAATCATTTTTTTTTCTCACGTAAATAATGATTTCAGAACTTTAAATAGAATTTCAAAGAGTCCTCGTATAAATTATTTATAATTAGTTATGAATTTTTAAAGTTTAACAAAAATCTAAATATAGCAAACGAATAGTAACCAAATAATCAAAATGCAAATTTTAATTTATGAGCTTCAATTCAATATTTTCATGAATTATAAAAGCACAAACATGACAGATGTGAAATATATAACATGTGTCAACTTAAAACCTACATTGTCAAGTGAATAGTTTTGCTAAGGAGCAAAAAAGATCCATTAGATATTTAAGAAATACACTATGAGTTAGATTTTTGGGCGTTAAGCCCCGTTGACTACCAAAAAAAGAGAAAAGAAATACACAAAGTGGATAAATAATCCTAAGTTTTTTTTTTTTTTTAATCCTTACTTCCAAAACCGCAAACCTTATGAATGTAAGTTTATGAAGAATTTGCTATTTTGGTTAACTCAAATTAACTGAACAAGCAATGCCTAATATTTGATGACTTCTTGTACAAATTTATATGTATGCTACTACTTTTTCTTATTATTATTATTATTAT
>NW_021634165.1:0-32156 GCF_004799145.2 Neltuma alba | reverse complement strand
AGATGAAACACCAAGCAGATTTGATAATCGAAGGAACAACAGTGGCATAAATCTAATTTGATTGCTCTAGCTGTACACCTACAATGTCATCAACTAGGTCTTTATTTTTCCTTGAGCATAGATGGAAGCGTAGCTAACATGGAAGGAAGTGCCTTTCATTTAATCGGTGCTCCTCTCTCTTCAGATCAGAATTCACTCCAGCATAAAGAAAGTGTTCTGGCAGAGATGAGGGCAGCGTCAAGTGTGGGAGCAGCAGTGCCAGGTGCCACTGCTCAAAGAAGAGGTTAGACTTGTTCGGACTATCCTTGATTGTTATCGTTTTTTCAAAGTTCCGGTATGAGTCACCTGCACTAACATCTGTCATTGAAAAAGATTTAGATTTCTTTACCATAAGCCTTTAATTAGCTTGTGTTTCTCCTCAGGAAACACAGAGTAAAGAGATCAATTAAGGTTCCTGCTATCAGTAACAAGCTTGCCGATATACCCCCTGATGATTATTCATGGAGAAAGTATGGACAGAAGCCGATTAAGGCTCTCCTCACCCTAGGTATGCTAAGGCTTTACTTTATGACATTTATCCGAACGAATTATGAGGTATATGGATAATTTTTTGAATTGATGAACAGTGGGTCGGTTTTGAGTACTATGATGTTGGGACTGCTATATGGAATTTGCCCTCTTCCGCTTGGCAGTGAAAGAATAGATAGCGTACCCTCGTTCTTCATTCTTCAATTTCTTTATTTTTGGGCGTGTTTTTGTGTTTGTTCATGTTAATGCTTCAATGAGAGCTGAAAAGCATGTGCATATGCGTCGTTTGTTCTTGAGAAGAACTGAGGTAGATAAATCTATCATCATTTCATAAATTTCTTCTTGTGCCTTTGGGTTCGTATGCTATGTCACCAGTCTCTCATCATCTTCCTGTTCCAATCTCACATCCACAGTGCCATATGGTGCTGTATTGTAGATTCAACGTTGAAATAAATCAGTTTAGAGTTGCTCATAGTTTTGTTTTGACGAACATGTTTGAAAAATTAACTTTTTATCATTTTAGTGGTGTCAACATGGACACCTATATGTGGGGAACGTTAGTTCATGATTATTCGTTCCTCACCAGCAATCTAATGTAAGGCGGAGGTAGGTACCCACGCATGTGAAATGTATATAACTGATTATTAACTATGATTTCCAGTTTCATGTTTCATCCGAAAGTATGAACTGCAAGATTTATTTGAGGAAATTGACTAGAATCGCTTTGTTCAGGGGATACTATAAGTGCAGCAGCATGAGAGGTTGCCCTGCTAGGAAGCATGTTGAGAGGTGCTTGGAAGACCCTTCCATGCTAATTGTTACATATGAAGGCGAACATAACCACCCTAAAATGCCAACTCAATCTGCAAATGCATGAAATTCATGGAGAGCTTAACCCAGATCAAGCAAGCCCAACATTGAATTTTGTCTCTGATTGGCTTCAGATGCTGCTGTACATATTTTCAGCTGTGCAAGCAGGGATGTTCTCAGCACACTTTTTCAATCCTGGTTAGCTGGCTGATGAGCTCTTGGGTTGGAAGAAAGGGGATGAGGATCAATGGTCCCAAAAAAATGTAAAATTGGGTAGTTTCGATTTGAAGGAACCATTTTCATCTTTCTCAAGCATGTTGTAAACATCACTAGGTTTTTGTTAATGAATGACATGCCATTTCAAATCGTAGATACTGTCTGTGGAGTGCTGTCATAACTGCCGTTCAATTGAGTTCTCTTTGTCTAGATGCTAGCAAGCTACGCACCACATACACATAAAACTGTACGAGCTTTAAGCTGATAATGAGTTCCCACAAATTTGTCCCCAACTGCTGTATCTGTGCGGGGTATTCCATTAAAAGGTGGTTTGGACCATCAAGCTGCCGAGTGCCCAGATCAAGCCGGCTTCTGGGTTTATAGATGTAAATGCGAAACTTCGGGTGGTTAAACCAGAGAAGAGACACGATCTTTCCAGATTTGAAAATCAATCCATGCAAGGATTTTCCCCCCAGTCTACTGTGTCTGCTTGCTCAAATGAGTTTGAAGATGGGAAAGTTTATGGGCAGAGCATGTGAGTCCTAAGGGGACCAATATGGGCGGTCATGCCCCATCATTAGTTCTCCTGGGTCCAATGCCAACTGTTGTCAATATTATTAGAGAATCAAATCCATCTCTTGCCTCTGTAATCTCTCTCGGCAACACCGAATTGTTCAGCCATTTTTGGGACATGTACTTGGTTTTCTGGCTGTATTGAAATAAGGTATGGACTCGTAAATGTCCGCTCGGGACCAACTCAGTTGTTGGGGGTAAAGATTTTAAGAAAAGCATGTGATTCAATCTTTTATTCGGCTGTTATAGAGTTCTCTAAATGAGAATGTGTATGTACGTAAAATATTTTTGTAGAAATCAATTATCGATTAATATAATGCAGAAGCAGGAACCTAGAAAGTTGCCGTATCCAAAGGACGAAATGATTATGGATTATCCAGTAAGCTTCCACTTGAAGATAACGCGTGGGATTTTGGGGTGTGGTTGTAAGTGGGGTGCGCGCGTGCAGCGGCATTGTAGTGAGGGCCGAGGAATGCCGTTTGGATTTGGATGGAAGAGAGGGAAAAACCGAAAGCAACGTTGATGGTGGTGTAATTCTAACGTGGGATCGATTTGAGCAGACCCAAGTTTCAAAATAATGAATCATGATTGCGGCCGAGTTGTGTGACCTTGGATGGAAGGGAACAAATGATGAAACAATACCTGTACGGGCCAACTATTTTGTGTTAGTGGGAGACTAATCAGCAATTCTCACAAAATATGGGAATTGATTATTCAAGGGCTTAGATTAGTTATGGGAGTTCTGTGGCCTTGGACGGACCGATCTTCTTGCTTGAAAAAACGGGTTGGGATGAGTTTTTGGACAACCCATTGGGCCGAAACAATCAGTTACAGAATGTTGGGGGCTGTCTTACTACAAACCCATGAGCAATCTTAGGATCATTGGTCGTTGAAGTTTGGTTTGGCGGTGGGCAAAGTAGGTGAACTTGCCTAGTAATGGGAAGTTTTTATCTAGAAGTCAGAAACGACATGCTAAGTCTGCTGCAAGTCGTCTCATTCTCTGCGTGGACTGGACAGCACATGAGCTCAATTCCCCCCCATGCAGCGTCCTCAAGTATATTGGCTGCTGCAAAAGTTCCAAGGAAGCTAGGATGCAGATATATATTTATATATATATATATATCCTAGAGTTTCTAAAAAATATATTATTTATAAATCATGAATCATGTATTCGCCTCAAACTTTATATAGAAGACACGTTTTAATTAAAAATAAACTAGTCATGGAATGAATTTTACGATGTGCTCATGAGGGGTAGTAGAAGTAGAGTGGGGACCACGGGACGTTGGTTCAGACGGACTACGGAGATGGGAAGGGGAGACTCAGGGTTAGGCTAGCCGCCGATTCTTTGTCGTCCGCCCTTTCCCACGTGCTCCCTCGTTCTAGGGTGGGGCCCTCCACGTGTTTCATGTCGGGTTGCTTCTTCTCCGCCCGTCTGTCACTCTCTCCTTGGCTCCCCTTTTATCCCATTTTCTTTAACATTGGAGCGTTCCCATTTGATTTCATAAATGGAGCCTCCAGCCCCCGAGCATGTTCCCGTTTCCCTACGCTAACAAATTTAATCCCACACCCTTTGCTCTTGACTCCTTAATTTCCCATTAAATGCTATCCCTTCCTCCGACTCAGATTAGCCGCATAGGCCGCCTGTCCTCAAATTTAGTTCTGTTCTGTTTATAAATTTTAAATTAAAAAAAATATTTTTTTATTATTATAATATTTAATTATTTAGTTGATTTTGATTCTAAACATAAGATTCATTTTTATATTTATTAATTTTTTTTAAATTATCCCTATAGATATTCTTTCAACCATAAGGAAAATAATTATGGTGTTTCAAAAAAACATGTCATATTTTTTTATAATTAACTAACTTACCTAACTTCCTTAATCTAATCAAATTAGTTAAATAGGTCTTATATTAAGGATCGGAGGAATATGATTCATTTTGTAATTTTAAACTTAAGATTTGTCATAACATTTAATATATTTTATTTATCTTTAATTATTTATTTTCTTTTCTTTATTATACTATCTCTTATCACATTTCTCCACTTATTTTTTTTCTTATTTATTATAAGGATATGTTTGGAAATAAAATTACATTTTAAATTAATTTTAACTAGTGATTTGTTATCTGTAAATTAATTATTCAAATTTATAATAAAAACCAAAACGAGTAATACTTAGGCCCCAGATTTGTGTCATTTCTTTTCTCCAGTCAGCCGGGATCCGTAAGAAGGTTGGTTCTACACCCACGGAAAAGAATACGAGAACGATTTTGAGAATCAGATCCAATTATCAGCTTAATGACTGAAGCTTTTAGAAATAACAGTTTTTATAAGACAAGATAAATATATAAAAGAGTTTGTTTTTTTAGCTCGATACCTATGTCCAGTTTATGATATGTTTGATTTGGAAATATTACGATATTAATAATTTAGGGAGAATTGTTTTTTGTAGAAAAATATTTTCTTTAACATTTCAACACTGACCAGTGGCCGCCGGCTCACCAATAGTCAAAAAGCGTATGGAATGCATAACATCTCCTACGAGAAATTTATTACGCCCAAGTGTAGAGGACTTGAAAGCACGTTAGCAAATTTGGAAAACTTGTGAGAAAGCTTCACATCTAGGACATGTCTGGTTATATTTTAATCAAGTATGGTCATGTTTTTGCTAAGAATTAAATTATTTAACAACCTTTTAAATTAATGATGACCATACTTGATTAAAATATAACTGAAACAAAATACTGGTACAACACCTGCCAAGATAGTGAATATCTCTCTCGTTGTTGTACGGTTGTACCGCAGTTTTCAGAATCGTCGGATAATAATTAAAATTAAAAAGAAAAAGGTAGAGGGACAGTGGGAAACGATAAATTGACGGAAAAAAGAAGAAGAGGAAAATCAATGTTTTCTTCCGAGGGAGAACATGGCGAGCAGCCGAGCATCACCAAAACGTTTTTGCCAAAACAGTAGAAAGGGAAGAGAAGAAGAAAAGGCCTCAAGTTTAGGAACACGGCATCAAATGTGCCTCACACGCCTGTTAACTCCAGTCCATTAAATCCGATGCGGTCATCCCTACCAAGCCTCCCCCTCGGCCCTCACTCATTAACTCTTTCCTTATTTTATTTATTCACCCTCACTTTTAAATTTAAGGAAGGATATAGTCTATTTTATAAATTTTAATTTAAAATTTATTTAAATATTTACTATATTTTTTCAGTTTGTTCTTAACTATTTATTATAGGTTCTTATCATATTTTTTTATTTTTTTTCTTATTTATTATATAAAAACATATTTAAAAATAAAATTATATTTTAAATACTTTTAACTAATTATTTATTATTTATAAATTTTATTTATTTAAAGTTTGTAATGATAATAATAAGTGACAGAGGAAGTATTTATTTATCAGTATTATTATTTGAGCACCCCCGATGTGAATTCTAATTCTAATTTTAGCACCCAATACAGTCCCCAAGCTTGTCGGCGTTAGCCCCGACTGTCTCCTCCCCTATTTATACCCCTCAAACCCTCACTTTCTCTCCCAGCTCTGACCCTTCTTAGCTTTCCCACTCATGGCTGTCGACGCGCTTCATCTTCGTCGCGATTCCCTCCCCGGCCCTCCCTCCGATCCTCCCCCCCTCCCGCCCAAGGCCCTCCATTTCGGCTCTCCGGTATCTAAGGAGGCGCATTTTAGAGGCGTGCGTAAACGTCCCTGGGGCCGATTCGCCGCCGAGATCCGCGATCCCTGGAAGAAGACGCGCAAGTGGCTTGGAACCTTTGATACCGCTGAGGAGGCGGCCCGGGCCTACGATGAGGCTGCCAGGAGTCTTCGTGGCCCCAGGGCAAAGACGAACTTCGTCTATGCCGCTGTTGCCGTTGCTCCGTCTGTCCCGATGTCACCGGCGGCGGCCTCTACCGCTAGTGGCGGTGTTGGTAATGGTGGAGAGATGTTTGGTAGGCGCGTGGGGTTTTGGAGGGCTCCGGTGTATCATGCGGCGGACGCCACGGCGGGAGTGCCGGGGAGATCGGAGTATAAGGGATACAAGTTGGAGAATGTGGATTTGGTGATGGGAGAGGAGAGAAAGATGCGGAAAGAGAAGAAACCGTTGATGCTTGATCTTAACCAACCACCACCACTCTTCTAGACAGCGTTATGGTCCGGGCTTCTCAACGGTCGGCGATAAGGTGTTCAGAAGTTTTCCCCTCGGTTTTTTTTCCCCGTTTTCTAAATGACTGGGGGGGAGTATTGCCCTTGTGATGTACAGCAGACAGTGGAGGGTTTTGTTAACGAAAGTATTGTAACCTGAATCGATGGTCTAAATGCATGATGTATCTAAATACTGTAATGGTCCTGAGTTCTATCATGGAGCTGTTTTGTTTGCAGTAATAATAATCGAATCCGTTCTGAAAAACTACACAGAACTGTTTTATGAAGGAAATGGGATGGGCTGACAAGGACACACCCGGAAGGGGGGGGGGAGAGAGAGAGGGGCAATAAATGAGAGAGTTTTGGTTCAGTAAGTGTTGACCAAAAAACTTGAATGATACTCAGAATTGGGGGCGTTGGGAAAATGAAGCGGAGAAAGTGGGGAGGAGGCATGAGCTGTGGCGTCACTGTTGGGATATAAATGCAATTCTCCCGAAGTGAGTAAAGAAGGCGGTGCCGGTGCGGCGGCCAGAAGAGAATAGGCATGAGCGTAGGACACCCCGCCTCTCCATAATCATTAAAAATCGAAATTGTGCGTGAAAATCGGTATACTTGGTTTTTTTATTAAAAAATTCTCAGCCTACTAAATATGTGTACTTTTTTCCCGTCGAATCTTAGCTTTGTGGGAGAATAGTCTCTCTTGCTAGCCTAACCACTAGTTGGTACTATTTTGATTTCTCTCTACATTCCTAGTTTTCATTATTCATTCCATCGTGGCATCCGCACAGCAAGGGTCATTATTTTTCCACCAAGATTATTGTCATTTCCCTGAGGAAACATAAATGTACATTACAATGATGCACAGGGATATTTGAGGCATGAAATTTTAATTAAGAAAAGACGTGTTCAAAGACTGACCTATCACATTCAAGCTAAATAAATCGGACCAGCCTAAGTGATACAGGCCCAGAGGCAAATTTCTTTTCCCGACCAAACCCTATCCGACGCCCACCGCTACACTTACTAGGAACAAACGCATCATTTATTACTACTGCCCGAGTTAATTAAAAATTTAACGTGGTTCGAAACACAAAGTTTCAATCTGTTTTTTTTGGTATAATTCAGAATATTCTCAACTCACTTAGATTTGAGGCTAATTTCTGTCAGAATAGAAAAAAATATGCTTCTTGAAACCCGAATCTATCTCAATCTACTTTATTTCGCATGTTTATATTTTTTTTCTCAATATTTAATTTGAAATCTATAACCTAATTTTTGTTCATTAACTTAAGTAACTTTATTTTATTAGCACCTACTAGGACTCCAGGGCCTCTGATGGGATCAAATTTTTATGCTTAAAAGAATTTCTAGTTTATTTTTCCAAGGGGACTGAGGGCTCCTTTGCTTCATTGCAACTAGAGCTGGGAAAATGGGTCGAGTCCATCGGGCCGGCCCGTTTAGGTCTTGAAATTGTGAGGGTCGGGCTTGATATTTTTCTCTTAAAATGAGAAATAAGCCCTGGAGGGTCGAGGGCTTAAAAGGGCCAACCCTGGAGGGCCGCGGGCCGGCCCTTTTAAGCCATTTTATATTTTTTTTATTTTTTAAATTTTTTTATATAATATTAATGTTATTAATTTTTTACATTGTTAATAATATTTTAAATATTTAGTTATTATTATTATTTTAAAATTAAATTTAGTTTTAGACAATAATTTATCCAATTAAATTTTTAAAAAATGGGTTAATTTGGACTTTAATAATGATTTGATTTATATTATATGCGTTAATATTTTTAAACTATATATATATTTGATAATAGAATATTTTTATACTTATATAACTTGTGATTCTATAATTTGAATTAGAAATTTATGAGTTTCAACAACAATGTTTCTCACATTAAAATAAAATAATAGTTAGATTGCAAAATTTAAAAATAAAATTTTTATAAAGAAAAAAAACTTGATATTTTTGTTACGAAAGAAAAGCATACTTATGAATGATAGTGTTTATTTATTGCACAATTGTATTATAGATAAAACTTTTAGATGTTGTTATCTTGTTAATGAATGTTTTAGATGTTTTTAGATGTTGATGAATATTTATATATGATGATATTTTATATTTGTGACTTAATTTTATTCATATTTATTTTTTATTAATAATTTCATTGGTTTATTTTTATATTTTTATAAAAAAATAATAAATATAAAAAATAGTATTTTTTATTAAACGGGCCAAAAGCCTGCGGGTCGGCCCTAGCCCTGTAGCTTAAGGGCCGGACTTAGCAAATTGAGGTATTTTTAAAATTTCAACCCTAGATGGCCGGCCCTTTTAAGCCTGCCAGCCCTGAAGGGCTGGCCCTGATTCCCAGCTCTAATTGGAACAGCAAGAAAGTAGAAAGAGAAAGGCCGGCGACTAGCTTCGTTCTGTATGATGGAATGTACTTACTGAGGCCCGCGCATTCCACCTGTTAAATATGGTAGGAATAAATGGCGCAAATTTAATTTCACCTCTTCATTTATTTTATAAATACTGTAATATTTTATCATAAAAGATAATTCCATAAATTATTACTTTCTCGTTCTTTTTATAAGAAATAAATATGAAAAACATATTCACTCAAAAAAAATTTGAAAAACATAACAAACACTAAACCAGTGTCTGGGGCATTTGTTGCATTATTTTCATCACGCTCCCATCAATTATATGGAATAGTTAAATCATTGTAATTAATAAATCACATTGTCGCATGCTTAAAACCATACCAAGCATTTAATATGGGGTATTTTGAAAAGAACTTTAATTTTGTAACATATTCAATAGGCTTAACTATAACCAGATTTCTTAGTCTCGGGCCTTGATGATTCTGTCATGTTTCACTTCAATCATGCTGATATTCCACCAATGTTCAACAATAAGTTCTTTAGGATCATTTCTAATCCAATTCTCATGGTCATTTCTTTGTTACTCTTTCCACGGTATCAAATCAAATATACCATAAAGAACTCGAAGCATCTGGGGAAAATTGGCGGCATCCGTGAAGAACAATAAATCAGGTATTCGGCTTTACTATTAAAATCTCTGATCTCTAATATCTCCAAACAGAAAATGAGAAAACGGTGATAATGTCAAGGAAACAGGCCATGCGGAACCATGTTAAGATCATTGTGGCCCAAATCTTGGACGTCAAGACGTTCCAGCGTATAATGTACACCTCTGGATTCAAAATCAATCAACAAGTTGCCAAGAAGCAAACGTTCGGACAGCAGCTCTCGATGCCTTTTAACTCCAATTACAAAAGCTAGCGACACGAGCCTACTTTTCCGAAACATAAACCTTTTAAAAACAATCAATTTTATAGTATTATTCACTTGATGACTACACACTAATTAAACTACGATGTTAATATTCTTTGAACATTTGCCAAAGATTTGCAACGGAAACATGAGGAGGACACTTTCTTCTAAATAACAAGAACATATAGTATACCCAAAAAAAAAATGAAAACATATAATGGTAACCTTTAACACGTTCAAATTATTGAAAACTAGTACTCCATTAAAAGCAGTTAAATTTTGTTTTGTTTTCTACTCCCATAAACCAAACATTTTCCAATACACCTTAACTCCGATGAAGAGGATAAGAAATCACAGAGCTCACTAATTTTTTATGGAAACAACATCCATGCCTAGTTCAGCGATATCAGAAAAAGCATTGCAAAATCTAGAAACTATATAAATAGTTTGGCACAGCAAATGAAAGGTACACCCATAACTAGAAAAGAGACGAGCTTGAACTCTTCATTTAAGAGGAATGAACCTTGAGGAGTGAGTAGCACCAATACCGGGCCTCCCATGCTTAACAGGCTTGTAACTGATTGAGAATTCAGCAAGATAGTGACCGATCATTTCAGGTTTAATTTCAACTTGATTGAAGGTCTTCCCATTGTAGACACCAATAATGCTGCCAATCATTTCGGGTACAATTATCATGTTGCGAAGGTGAGTCCTTACTGGCTCTGGCTTTTCACCGGGTGGGGCCTCCCGTTTCTGTCTCAAAAATAAAGACCACGGTTTAAAAAAATGTAAAATAAAAAAGATTCAGGATAGACAGTCTAGCTCAGAGCAAGGAATGGGAAAAGAGCTTATGGTCTGACATAATTCTTTTTTTCTTTACACCGAGGGAAAATGTGTTCTAAGAACAATAATTACTCAAACAACGAGCTGAATTTGCCCTGAAAAAAAGGTATTGGTTGAAGATGCAAAAGCTTTCAATTTCAAATTGAAGAAACATATGCCCGTATGTCATTTGATCAATGATCTTCAGACGTCTCATTTTTGAACTATGTGCCTCTCACATAAACCAAAAATAGAGCCAAAGAAAAAAGATCATCCCAAAATGTCCAGCAGAAGAGCTTGGAGAAACTAGATTACTCTTCATGATCATAGATTGAAATAATGCAAGTTAGTCAAAGGCAAAAGACATCCCTATGGAGCCAAATCTCTAAATATCTCAGGCAAGAGGTGGCAAAGGCAAATGCTGAGTGATACAAGGCCCTAAAGTTAAAAAATATATATTATATAACAACAGACCGATAGATGCACGTACCATTCCAATGACATTTGACATAAATTTTAAATTTGAAACTACGAAATATATAATCTTTAAATAATTATCTTCTCTCAAATCTCTGTAATTTCCTAATGCCTTCTTCCGCTCACAAACTAATCCTTCTCTTATTGCTACCAAACAGAGGCACCAAGGATGCAGTCCGTAATGACAGAGAAAGCATCAAGCGTTCCTGGTTGAAGGTGAGAGGCACTAACCATGAATAAAATCTCACCGAAGTGTCTAAGGTGTGAGCGTTTGATATCCGATAACATTCAACATTGCTACCAAGGGGTTTCCAGAGAAAACAATAACAAAACAACAAGAGCCTTATTATTCCACTAAGTGAGGGTGATTACTTGGAAAGTGCTGTCAAGATAAATAGGAAAAAAGATCTATTACTCCCTCATCGACTTTGCCTAAATGTCGCCTCTATTTCCATATGCTTTCCGCGTTTTTAAGTATACAACAATTGTAGTCTTATCCCACTCAGGTTGGCTATGTAGATTGCAACATGCCCTTGGGGTACGCCAATGCTAAAGTAGAGCATATAACACAATACTTCATACTTTATTTTAACCCCATGGAACATAAAAATGCCGCTCAACTGATATATACCAGATGTATCTTCACAAAATGACAGCTGATTCTAATTTGGAAAAGCTAGTCTTGAAAATCAGACAACCCATATGTAGCCAATTTTCTTGATAAATGTTTAACAAGTAACAAAGAATTATCAGCATGACTGAACATTGAAAGTTTCCCGTTGATAAAAACGCAAAACCGATCATTCTAATGTCCAACAATATCGACCAGGACATATCGTAAACAATTGTCATGTAAATCACAAAAATCGTTGGATAAATCATGAAAGTATAACTTACCGCCTTGCGAAGCTTCTTTATCAATGCCATAGGCTTACGTTTCAAACCGCGTTGAAACCTGAAATCAAAACATAAAACGAAACAGGCAACCACAACAGTGTCAGGTAATTAGATCGTGAACAGGCTAATTAGGTAAATATAGTGGAGAGAATGCTCTTGATCAATCACCTTCTACGAGCGCGAGCATGAAAGAGCTTTACAAGCTCGTCAGTAGACATGTCCAAGAGTGCATCCAGATCAACTCCTCTGAAACTGAACTTCTTGAATGTTCTCTTCTTCGGCTGCCCTGGTGCGACCTCTTTTTCAACATCGGCCTGAAAAACCCAAGATAAATGATAACGGTGAGTAATAAGAGCAGGCGAGGTGAAACTGGAAAAAAAAAAAAAAAAAAACCGTTTGGTTCACCAGAAACTGGAGGAAAGATAAGGAAAATTGGACCCAAATAGAAGCATTCCTTCTCTAAAAGCTAAAGTATGTTTCCTTCAATTTCCTGTGAAGAAAATAGCGCGTTAGGAGAGCTAGGAGCTTTACCATGGCTGCAAACGAGACGAGAGGATTGAGGCGCTGATAGGTGGTCGCTCTAGGGTTTCAGAATGGCGGCAACAGTCCTGAGCATTTATAGGGTTCCTGAATTTTTGACGGGTTAGGTTTTTCGGCAGAATTTCAGTTGCGTGGGCTAATTGGACTTTAATTTAGGCCCTTAAGGCTCCTCGTTCCTATATAAAGCCCGTTCTAATAATATGGGCCTTTGGCATGAAAATAATAATATGGCTTTTTTCCAGCTGGAAGTTTTCAGACTTGTTAAGTTATTTTTCCTATCAACAAAAATGACATATTAAAACCTAAAAGAAAAAATTACAAAAAAAAGACTGCTGAAATAGAAAAATTACACACAGAGACCCATTCATAAAAATTATTGTCAAAATCCATACTAATGCTATCATGGTCCCAGTTTACAATTTTTCTATTTTCCCAACCCAAAAAGAATTTAATGCGCCTTGAGGATCATAATTTTTAAAAATTCTGCTAAAAATTTAAGGACATAGGAATTTTTTCCCTTAGTTATGTGTGTGCTAGAGCCTAGATGTAGGCACGCCGATAACCCTCTCGACCAGCCCAATGTATACTTATTGATTTTTTTCTGTTTGCTTGTAATCTATAAATATTGATTTATTTTATATTACACTACTACAAAGGATGTATTATATTTAGGATGGGAGGAGTATTACTTTTTAATATGATTCATGTAATAAATTAAATTTATTATTATCAGTTATTTTTATTATTTCAGTCTTCTAATTTTATTTAAACTTTTAAAATCATTTTTAACTGAGTGTATATGTACGTGTTATGCGATTGATGAACATTTATAATTTAAAATTATGTTACTTTTGATCCAAACATTTTTTTAAAAAAGTGAATATATTTTGAATGAAGACAATTATATTTTTTCATAACTAAAATAACCTTATTATAAATAAATTTTTGCAGCCGGCTGGTGAAGCTTCGGCATAAGGGCACCATTTTGATTTGTAATTCAAAGTCACTGGGCCATTAACCTTCATTATGGAGGATGCAGGTCGTACGAAGGCCCCTTGTTTGATTCATGGATTAAGCATGTTGGTTGGTACTCTTTCTGATCAGTTCTTGAGTTACATAAATTAGTTTAGGAAAAAAAATATAAATATAAGAGATAAAATGAATTAAGATCTTATATCTACAATTGAATTTAACCCTTCTACTAGCTTTTATGTCAGGTATTGGAGGAAGTATTACGCTTAATTGTAAATCTGGTATCTGTATGAGCCATGGACTGGTTCTACTCTTGTCTAACGGAATTATTAGCCCATAGGGAGAAAAAGAAAAAGGAAACATCTCATTGAACTACAAAGTTAAAGTGCCACGTAAAGTTGTAAACATGGTCTGTAGCAGGTCTTTCCATCTGATCCTGATACATGGCTCTTGTTAACTTTGTTTATGTATGTGAGATCACCTCCTCACTCTGGTTGGCACATTAAGAGAAATATTTTCATAATCTTTTAAATAACATGCGCTTCATCTTGACAGTTTTAACATGCTAAGGGAAGTGGCTTCTAAAAGGATCACGAAAACGAATATGAATTGAAGCACAAGAAAGAGTAGCATGAGCAGTTGGAGTTAATGGAGTATAGACCCACAGTGCTGCTAGCAATGAGTCTGGAAATGTGTGATAACTAAAGTAGTTGCATTCTTTAAAAGCTGGCACCAAGTTATTTGAACACTTGGTTGAAGTTAGAGTGGTGAACTGTTAAGTGAAAGCCCATGCACATGAAAAGTAAGCTCTGGTAATAAGAGTAAACGAGACGCCTACAGGTAAGTTGGTTGATTTGCTGTGAACTTTTTGTCGTGGTTTTGGGTCCTTTATCGTTGGCATAATTAGTGTATTTTAGCATCTGCATTCTGCACTCCAGAAAAATAATTTGAACTATCTGTTTTAATAATCCTATGTAATCAACATTGAAATGGTCGAATTTTCAGTTTCATACAAAAAGTTTTCCTTGGTTGAAAATTTCAAATTAGTGGATGTTTGTTGAGCTCCTTACACATGCTCTTCCACCCCTTGCCAAGCTTCCTTTCTGGGTCTCAGAAGTTGAGGGTGGAATGCGAGTGCTATTCCATGCAGTTGTCATTTCAATCTCTCAGCCTTTGAATTGAATACTTGAGCTCTTGCTGGATGTTCAACCTTGTGGGCGATAACACAATGTCTTTCCATATTGATCCAGCCTGACGAGCTGGGTGAGGGTGCTTGTAAAGTTCATATATAGAGTTGGCTTCCTCATTCAACTTACCAACCTTCTTCAAGCAGTCAATTTCATCTGGATCCACAAGCAATGTCTTGTCTCTCTCTTTCCATCCTATCAACTGCATAAAAACTATCGTTTCAGATGCAAAAAAGTGGCAACCATGGAAACGAAAATATTAAAGGTTAGCATACCAGAGAGAGAAACATCAAGATTGCATTTTTTTTTCCTACCTCCTCTTATGTGTTATTTCTAACTATTCATGTTCATTTTACCTTGATAATTTGTTCATGATGATGGTAACAGAAAAAATGCAAAAGAGGTATAAAGATACGCTTTTATTGGAAATAAGTTTCAGAATTACAAGTTCATCTGTTCGCATCAAACTTTAGCAGCTAAGGTTAAAAATGAAGACAACAGATTTTGCATCTAGAAAAAGGAAAATTATGTGTGCCTACCTTATGGGGGCCTCCCAACGCATTTGTTACATAAAGTCGTGCATTGTCTACCAGTTGACAGTAAGTCAGAAATGCTTCAGCAAATCTCTTGTGGGACTTCAATTGAGAGTTTACTCTTACTGCTCTTCTACACATGATAGCTCTCCTGTTAACATTCGAAGTTAGCTGTTATCATTAGGCGATTGAGATTGTCAAATATAAAGATTCATGCTCCATCTTCACTACCTTATTCCTCTAACCACTGCAAGGTAAGCATCACATACTATCCCAACTAGCTCTATCCTATATGGCTTTCTCTTTTTGCCTCCATTTTGTTCTGGTTCTACTTCTTCCATTCGTTCCCAATAGTTTTCTGTCACAGTTCCATCATCAGCCACCCTATAACCAGGTCCCATGCGATACCTGTGGCGATGGACACATCTGGTCATAGTTATAGTCTGCACAACAAATGGTACCCAAGAGAGAGTGCCATCCATAACCACATCTCGCCCTTCATTTAATGCTGTTACCAGCAGGGATGAAGCTGCATCTGTAGATGATTGGTGTACCTGTTTGTGATGGTTAGTTTCTCTTGCCAGAATAAAAAACATTATACAACGATGAAATGTGTCCGAGGATGGATAGTTGAGATTTTATTCCAAGAAACCAGAATGAAAAGAACAGAGGTGTGTGTCAACTATCTCACCAGTTCAGCTGTTCGAATCATGTCGTGATGATGCCCTCTAGAGCTAAGGGCCTTATAGAGGACATCTGATTCTTTAAAGGCATCTGCTTCAATCCTTACGGCATTCCCTGCTGCGCCTGCCCAGAAAGGTCTGTTTAAATTTCATTCATAAATAAACGATATTAGCCTCTTGATGTTAGTTTTAATGATTTCAAAATGATACTTGTATGTTTCAAAGCATAAACGATGGTTGAAACAAGTAAACAAGAACATTTATGACCCTCCTGCAACAAAATTATCCCCATACGATTTGTTTCTGTGCATGCCATGTTATCATAATTATGGACCTCATTAAAATGAACTCGTGAGCTTTAAAATGTTTTCAGTTCTTGCTATATGCATCTTTGAGTTCTCGATTCATCATTAAACAGTGTACATTTTTTAGATGAGCGATCCTGATTCGACTTAATTTATGGATTTGATATTGTAATATAATGGAATGTTTAGCAGTATATTAAATGGAAC
This sequence comes from Neltuma alba, assembly GCF_004799145.2. Taxonomy (NCBI): domain Eukaryota; kingdom Viridiplantae; phylum Streptophyta; class Magnoliopsida; order Fabales; family Fabaceae; genus Neltuma; species Neltuma alba. The sequence goes on along the minus strand of NW_021634165.1, from coordinate 15,948 downwards.
CTTTATCACAATGCTCCAGCTATTGGGAGTTCTGTGTTGGTGATCCTAATATAGTAGAATAAAAAAATGCAAAAGCAAGCGTCATTGAAACAACAACTCTCACAAAAGACAACAACAAAAGCTAAACTCGTGAAATTCTGGATCAGAAATGTTGTTGGATCATACTCTTTGAGAATTTCTTCGAGCACGGTGCTCTTCCCTGCTCCCATGCCACCGCCCATGAGGAGGAGCACTGGACTCCTATCACTGTGAGCTACAGGAGCCATCACCTCCGTACATTGAGAATCGTCATTTGGTGCCAGCCCCATTGCTTTCATCTCTTCCACCAGTGTATTGAAAACCCTCGCCACCTTCAGATTCTTCGTAGCCCTCTCGAACCTTTGCTCCCTGCACAAACCAAGCAGTTCACTACAACAGGTCTATATAACAATAATGACAACACATTCCCATCATACGAGATTTGGCACAGGTTAACCTTGCATCCAAGTGGCGGTTTAATTTCAAACCTGTTATGGAACTAGGGCAAGTGAGATCACAAATAGAAGTGCCGATTTACTTGGTTCTCTCGGATCCATCTTAGTGGATGTTCATATTCATGCTATGCTTCATAACGTCGAAGCCTCGTCTATTTTCTCAAGTACCGATAGATCGAGTTAGAAGGAGATTGTTAATTCTCACCTGGTTGCTGCCATGACTATGTTTTTGAGCTTCTTTTTGGGTTCGCTTTCGCAACTTAACACCTGAAACACCACCGAAATAGTGTTCTTTATCTGCTACAATTTTTTTTTTTAAGGAGTAATGACGGTGAATTGTTTACCTGACTTATCATGACATCTGCGTGGCTCCAATGAAATGCAAAGTAACTAAGAATGCATCTCTCAAATTCCTCCACGAGTTTCACAAATAAAGAATCAGCATCCGGTTCGCTGGCAAAATATGCGTATATATCGTCTTCATAGTCCTCGGATTTTCTCACGTATTCTGATGCTAGTTTACATAGTTGCGGACAATTTCTCCTATCTAACCCCAGTTGCCTAGCTGCACCAAATCACACAATCTCACATGTACCAGACTAAGCCAATTCAATCCATAGGATTCAATACAATATCGATCTGTCTATATATAAGTGTGTGTACCGCTATTCGTGGATCCACAAATGATAATTACCTACATAATGGGAGAACCTTTCCAGCTTCACGGCGTGCCCTGTTTTTGATAATCTAATTCGTGGAATGATCCTCTGATCTCTTATCCTTTTCATGAAATAACGCATTGAGAAGGCAAATATGAGCCCGATGCAAGAGGCTACAAGGATCAGTGAGAAGGAGGGCTTGTAGTATTCATCTGAAGAGAAATGACAAAGGGAAAGATCAAAATCACGAATACTTTCTTCCATCATGAGAGGAATAATTTTGAAATAGTGCAGCAAATAATCAAATTGGCTAGCTTGTGTTGTGTTTCACGTACCTTGATGCATTTCTCTGGGAAATGAAAGATGGAAACCACCTTAAGTTATCGGAGAATTTCAGTTCGTGTTGCGAAATGTGATTCTCTTTGTTACGAACGATCCAAGCAATTTCTTCAGAACTTTTGTGGTTGCACGCCTATCTTTCCATTTGTTTGGAGTCGATGGAAAAGTTGGCAGGAAGCTAATCTCTTTAATTTGCATGGCAATATTAGGATTACACGTATGCAGTTTTTCTAATGGTTGCCAATTTAATTTGTTTCAATTTTTTAATTTGAGATACTAAACATTGCTATTTCATAGTAAGAATTTTAGTTGATTTTTTTTTTGACTCACTAGGTTTAATATTTCGAATAAGCATTTATTTTTCATAAATAATGCAATGACGGAAATGCTTCGTACGAGTTATAACTTCTGCACGTCATTTAAGAAATTGGAGTAAAATAACAAATAAAAATGTCATTTAATCCGTAATTTTTAGATTGATTCGTAATTTGGCCCCTAAACTTACATTTTTATGAGAAAATGTATAGAAGAATATGATTGTAGTTCAAGAACAAGCTTGAGTGCCTTAACTTCCAAACTTATGTCATTGTCCGGATACATCTTTTATGCTAATATTATAACTATTTTATATTTACGTTGATTTTAAACATAAATTCTAAATTGCAAATAAACACCCTGAAAAATATAAAATTATAAATTGGTTTTTGAATTCAAAAAATTGTTGTCGGATTTTAAATATGAATCATCAAATATTTTATAAAAGACCAAATTGCCTTCATATTAGAAATAACAAGTCAATTGTTATTTTAACATGGATAGTATTAAAAATTACAGGTTAAGTATTTTAAAATAATAAGTTTGCACCCCGTCATAACAAGTATAGTATTGAAAATTACAAGTTAAGTATTTTAAATAACAAGTTAAGTATTCCAAGTAGCAAGAGGGTGATCTGATCTTTTACACAACATTTGCTAATTCATATTTAGAACCCTGATAGCAATTTTTTAAATTCAAGAATTCAAATCCCAATTTTATAATTTTTTTTAATCTTTATTTGGGATTTTTATTTTAATATTAATTTTTGTCATCATCTAAAATATTTTTTTAATAATTTGTACTGAAAACGGGTGAAAAACTCCCTAATATATATGTGTGCGTGTAGATCTCACCAAGAAGCAGCTGCCGCGGAATGACAGAGAAAAATGGATCATGGGATTTCACAAAGATGCGGGAATGTCACGATCTATCATCACTGGGATCACGGACATGATTTATGGAGACTGGCAAGGGGAGATTCATCACACTTTTATCCTCGGACTTGACTTTGTAGCATGGTTCCTTGAAGACAAGCAGTGCTGAATAATTTAGATTTCTTGTTTGTTTTTCGGGTTTATCTTCAAGCTTGGCTTACCGTCGTAAGCCAAGCTTGTCACGATCTATCATCACTGAGAAATGAATTGCTCACATTTGCCACAAATCGCTGTAAAAACTACAAACATTTTTATGTACATTTACTATGTGTGTATGGGCGCGGGACAACCATTATCCCGTCCTGTTAACATTTTATAAAAATAAATATTATTTTTTCAGTTTTAAATATTTATACTATAAAAAAAAAGTTGTATATTTATAAACAAAAAAGTATTATCACTTTATTTAAAAATATATAAATAAATTCAAACTACTCCGGTATCTTTTTAATGGGGTGTGTATAGGAAGTAGCTTTTCTATGTTCACAATCCTAGATATATATTTTTAAATAAAATTATAATAATATTTTTGGAAAATCCACTGAAGTCTAATCCAAGGGTTGTGACGAAGAGGGTAGAGGGGAGGCCACAGCGACCCGCCGCGTCGCAAATGCCGCCATTAACCATTGGTAAAGTCAGAAGGGTTCCCGTCGACGGGACCTTTACCGATTAGCTACCGGCTAAACGGAAGGACCCATAACCCTGCTTCTTTCCGCAAATGGTCGCTGCTTCTTCCGCGGTCGTTGCTGCTCTCTCTTCGGGTAAGTCGCCTTCTCTATTCCAACACTTCTCCACTTCAACCTCCTCTAGTTTACTGAAAACCCCACTAGTTTAACATCTATGTTCACTAACCCACGAAGAGACTCCTCTTTCAATTCCGACATTATTCCTGAAACTTCAATGTCCGATGACTCTGCCCCAATTCGCACTGCAGAAATTCCTTAAAGTAGACTGTAAATTGGGGAAAGTCTCTACAGATGAAGCTTTGCACTATTTTGATCACATGCTTCACCTAAAACCAACCCCTCCTGTGTCATCGTTCAATCTCTTATTCGGTGTACTTGCCAAGAAAAAGCAGTATTCCACTGTAATTTCTCTTTGCAGTAGACTGAGGTCATCCGGGTTGTTACCCGATTTTATTACCTTAAACATTCTGTTAAATTGCCTTTGTAATACAAATCGGGCCCGCGCTGGCTTTTCAGTAGTGGGGAATATGGTCCGGAGGGGTTTCTTCCCAAATAAATTTACTTACACAAGCTTGATTAGTGGAATGTGTAAAGAGAGTAAAACTAAGGAGGCAGTGCTGTTGTTTAAGAAGATGATTAAGCTGGGCATTCTGCCTAGTGTGGTGACATACGGGACTTTAATCGATGGTTTGTGTCGAAATGGATACACGGACAATGCACTTAAGCTGCACGAAGAAATGATCAGAACTAAAGATGGGTCCAGTTTGATACGCAAACCCAACATAAAGTGTTACGCTACAATTATTGATGGCCTTTGTAAGGCTGGTTTGATGGAGAAGGCGAAAGGACTTTTCTTGGAAATGAAGAGCAAGGGCATATCTCCAGATGTGGTGCTGTATAGTTCTCTGATGCATGGCTTTTACAGTTGCGGTGATTCAAAGGAGGCTGAGAACTTGTATAAAGAGATGGTGGATCACGGAATTCAGCCTAATTCGGTTACATTTAATGTTATTATACATGCTCTTGTCGAGGATGGGAAGGTGCAAGAAGCTGAGAAATTGTTAGAGACAATGATTCAAAGAGGCGTTAAGCCTCACACCCGCATATATAATACGTTGATGGATGGATATCTTTTAGTGGATAAGCTCCACGAAGCAGAGAAAATATTTGTTTCAATTAAGAGTAATGGCCTAGAGTATGATATTGTTAGTTACAATGTGCTGATCTATGGTTATTGCAAAAATAACAAAATAGAGGAAGCTATGAAAATATATGAGGAGATGATTCATGGTGGGTTTTTGCCCCCTCCTTACACTTATATTTCCTTGATAAAAGGTCTTTTCCGGATAGGCAAGATAGAGGATGCATGGAATATGTTCAATCAGATGCAGCTTCATGGTCAGATACTGGACTCAGCAGTCTATCGCATATTCTTAGACGGGCTTTGCAAGAATAATCGTATTCCAGAAGCATTGGAACTACTTAATAGCATAGAAAATAACAATATTAAACTAAGCACTGAGATGTACAATCCCGTCATTGATGGGTTATGTAAGTCGGGAAAGCTTGAAACTGCTTTTCAGTTATTTTCTAGAATTTCTCAAAAAGGTCTTGCACCAGATGTAGTAACTTACAGCATCATGATAAATGGGCTTTGTAAGAAGAAAAAATTAGAGGAAGCAGAGAAATTGTTTCTGGAAATGGAGAAGAATGGTTGTGCTCCAAATCTAGTTACTTATAATACACTTATGCGTGGTTTCTGTCAGGAGAATGATTCAGCAAAAGTCATTGATCTTCTTCACAAAATGGCAATAAAAAACTTGTCACCAGATGCCTCTACAATGTCTATAATGGTGGACTTACTTCCCAAGGACGAAAGATGTCCTGAATATCTGAATTTGCTTCCAAATTTTTCTCCTCAGGAGCCTACTGGAAGATGATATGAGATGGCTAATCAGTAGTACGATTTATTCAATGCATATTCAGAAGTAGTAGCCAAGAAACCATCAAATAACAAACACTGCTGCTCTTTGCTACTTTCCAGACTCTTTTGATGGTTTTATGCTAAGGCAGGCCTCGTCTGATGAAATCTTTTGGTGGCAAATCAACACAACAAAAAGGTTCATGTTTTGGCTGCAATGGAAGTGTTATGTGGTGGTTATTAGAGTTAGAGGTAGTTAAGAGGATTGATTAGTTAGACAAGGTTATTAGTATAAATAGAGGATATTAGTGAATGCATGAGATGTCTTGTGAAAATAAAGTACAGTTCCCTATTGTTTTCCTTGTTCTACGCTTAACAATGGCATCAGACCCCCTACTTTGGCCATTGCCGTTGCTCCTGCCGGTTGTCAGAAAAACGATCCGCACAGCCATCCCAGAGTTAGGAGCTCTGTACAGCCGTCACTGAGTTAAGAGCACTGAAGCATGCCTCCATTGTGAATCATTACGCAAACCAATTTTAAGCACTCTTACCGTTTACGCATCTATCACAGTCCACCGCTGTCAAGCTGTTCATCAACGAACCTTAAGTCAGAGAGTCAGCACGTGGTCTGATGCTTTGGCCCAAGTAGTCTTCCCTCTGCCATTTGCCTTGCAGACATTCATGAAAGATATGCACCGAAGATGCAAGGGTAATGGTGGAAACCAGGTCGGTTCAAAATTAATTACTTTGATTGTTTTCGCTATTGGAACAGAGAGTACACACTGTACAAAGCGGGCCTTTTCCAAGACAATTTGAAGAATATGAAAATGGAATGAGGGAACCAGTGAGGTTTTAAATATATATGTACATAGCAAGATTGCTGCTGCCCGAAATGCCTATTCTAGATTATAATTCAGTTTAATTCTACTATAATTATTTATGTAAATTCTGTCATCATTAATTACGTAGCCAGCAGATTATCTGAAAGTATCAAATACATACAACATAGTCAGAGAAAGATTGAAAGGTTTTAACATACTCCACATCTTGTGCTTATTTCTTTTCAACAATTGCACAAGACTTTATTCTTGAACGCCGAATTGAATGAGCTTATACTTTCATTTTACTATTGTCTTCTTTCCTGGAGCAGTTCAGAATGAGAACGTGAGAGTTCATGAGATAATGCATAACTGTTGGAATATTTTTCCTCTCTTGATGCGGAAAACCTCTTCTTCTCCTTCTTCTTCTTCTTCTTTTTTTTTCCCCGGTGAACTGTGCTATATTGTGCTCCTCATCGGGAGCTACAGTTATTTGAAGACACGAGTGCTGCTGGTACTGGTGAAGCGGTTTCCCTCGCTAACAAATTATTATACGACATAATGGACAAATAGATACTTATTACATTATTTAGGCAAAAAGGCTAAAAAAAAGAAGGATCGATCTTATGGATCCCTTTAACTGTAAATGATGATTTCAACCCTGCATAAGGGGGGTTTGTATTGAAACGTGTGCCGTGGATTTTGATAGTTATTAAGATTTTTTTTATTCCCCCCCCCCCCACCGGGGATTCCTTGTCCATTCAAATGAGAGGATATTTTCTCTTCAATTTTTTATTCTCTTCATTTTGTTCTCTTTCCATTTTCTTTAGTCACAACTTTTCTATCCGTGGGGGAGTTATTGTTTTAAGAGATAGTTCTCTACTCTTTAATATAAGACCTAATTATTGAGTTGATTTTGATGCTAGATATAAGACGTATTTATCACATTTATTATTTTTTTCTAAATTATTCTTATTTATATTCCCTCAACCATAATCAATTAGAATATGAAGGGAGGATATTAAGAAAGATGATTATGGTATTTTAAGAAAAATATGTCATATTTTTTATAATTAATTAACTTACCTAACTCTCTTAATTTAATCAAATTAGTTAAATATGTTTTGTATTAAGGATTGAAGGAATATTATTGATTTAAGGCATAAATCTGGACATACAGTCATTTTCACATTTTGAGTCACAGTGATAGGGACATGCACTTGAGCACATGCCGTTAAATTCTTGACTAACTGTAAGCTCCTGTTTTGTAATAAAATTTGAGGTTATATATATCCTATCTAAACCTTATAAATAATTTGATTTATTATGCATTTATATTATATAAACAAATAGAAACTAGCTTATAAACTCATTTTTATATAGATTCTAAAACAAGTCACACTGTTATGGACATGTCTGAAAAATAGTTTACCTTTTCCGAGCATCTGAGGGTGTTTGGTAAACTTTAAAAAACCACTTTTAGAGCATACACCAAGATTTCATTCAAAATATATCCAAACACACCATAATCTTCTGAAACTGGAACCATAGTTTTGTCATGAAACCATGGTTTTCCCATTAAAACCATGGTTTCACCAAAAGTGTAACTTTTTTCACTTTTGATCACTGCGTGAGTAAAAATTTTTGCCCCATCAATGTTAAAGCGTCAAATGCTTCAACCTTTCTCCTCCCTCATTCTTTTTGCTTTTTCACCAGTTCTCCTCCTTCGTTCCATACTTTAATTTTTCTATTAGGAAAAATATTCATTTTTGTAAAAACACATTTAATCTTATATTTGATAAACATACACACACATATTAACAATTAATTAATTATATTTTTATATATTATTTATTATGTTGGTAAAAAAATTATTAACAAATTTATTATTTTGATTCTTAATATAAAACCTAATTAGGGAGTTAATATTGGTCCTAAATGTAAAACCTATTTTATATGATTATTAATTTTTTTACAACCTAAGTGATGTAACTTTGGGAAATGTAACTATTTCGTAAACATGCGCCATGCCTTGTAAACATAACCTTACATATCACTACTCATATTTTTAATATAAAACTTAATTAACTAATTTGAGTATATTAAAAATATTAGCTAAATTAGTTAATATAATATTTTTTCCTAAAATACTCTCATCATCTTCCTTAATTCCCTCCCTTCTTCTTTTATTTAATTATTGTTGAGAGAATATCAATAGAGATAATTTTTTTAAAAAATTAATAATACATGATCTTACATATAAAACTAACATTAAATCTCAAATTAAGTCATGCATTAAAGATTAGAGGAGTATATAAAGCAGATATACAAACCGAAAAAACAAAAAAGGTTAACTTGGAAGTTGTAAGTGGACATTTTCTTCAGTGACGTGGTTTGATTTCATATTACAGAGCCAACAAGCTGACATAGGCGAAACGAAGAATGGACCTACCATAAAAAGCTGTAACGACTTCAATAGCTTTTCTAGGACGTAATCATGGGGTTAGATCCTGGACCTGATTGCTTATAAATCTAAAGACGCAAGTTTGGTAGCATAGTGGACTGTTCAAGCTCCACTATCCTCCCTTGAAACCTAAACAGGTCGTTCTCTTATTCAGCTAATCAGCTGTAATGATCGTAAGTCATCCCATGAGCCTAATTATATTCAACATCTCCCTCTGCCCCTGTTTTTTTTTTTGACCGGAGTCCCTCTGCCCCTGTTGACATTTTATAAAAGATGCTTGTGTCTTCTTTGATTTACGTATAGAGAACCACAGAACTTTCTATACGTATATACGTGGCTTACATCATAATTATTCTCTCCAGTTTTCTACTTTGGTGTCAGCTTACTTAGAGACTGTCTCATCCAGAACCAAATGATTGGATAAGGAACATGTCACACTCAATTATTAAGCTTGATTATTGTCACCTACGTCAGTATTGATTAAAGATAATCCAGCTTTATGATGGCAATCCCAATAAGACCCATCATTCTGATATTTGTCTGATGGTGAGTGCTTAATTTCCTAAGTACTATTTGGGTACGTGTCAAACACGGTTGAGCAAAATAATGTGATAATCCCAGTTACATCAGCCATGGGTCTATTAAATAAATTCCATGCACCTTCAAAACTGTCCCCACTCCTATGTCGGCTATGTCCTGCCTTGTATTGTTTTCCTCTCTTCTTCGGACACACAACAATAAGTTAGGAATTTAGGTGGGTTTCTTTCTTTGGGTAGGTAGCTTCTGGGAAGGACGCGTACACTTATGCTAGCGTGAACAGTACTTTAATTTCAGTTAGTATCATAGCCAAATGACAGGGATAATATTTGTACTTCTGATCAATCAAATTCCTCCAATCTTTCATCATACACTTTCTGCCCATGACACCCCAATGAAAGAACTGAATGGCCCCAACTTTTTTAGCCTTTGCCATGATTTGACTTTTTAACTTCACGCTATCTTTTTTCACAAGATGTTATCTCAAAACTTGGTAACATGTAAAAATTATGCACTAAAAATGTCATTTAATCCCGATAATGTGAAAATAATTAACCTTTTTAATTTTCCAGGGCATTTTTGTGACATTAGCAGGATTTGAATCTTGGATCTCTAGCTATACCTGACTCTATCATTACCATCTACTATCAAGTGGCTTTTTCTGGGGAAACTTTTTATTGCTTCTAGATTCGTGGACATATGCCCTGACTCATAGTACAATTCTAACTTCCAGTTACGTTAATGGCTAGCTTAAAATCCCAAGGTGTGGCTCCAAACATTCCACGAAGATATGACAACACCCAGCAGACCTGACCCACTTGAAATAATGAGCTTCACATGAATACAATCCAATACCATAGTTTTTGTTTGTTTTTTGATGCTCAAGTTGACCGACAGAGGTGAAAACCAGACCTATCTGGTAAAAATACTTTGGCATAACCGAAGGACATGTTATGATGAATTCTGAGACAGATGAAGCAAATTTACTGCTCAACTAAGCACGTGCAAGGGCTACCGAGTTGCAGAAACTTCCAGTTTAAGTCCCGAAGAGAATAAACTAACCGCAAAAAGATAAGCTTGTTGGCGAGAAAACAAAGCAAAAGTAAGACAACTTGAAAGTCTGAATCATACCCGCCTCTGGAATCAGATCCAACTGCGAATTAATCTTTCATAGTTGCGTTCTCTATCGCCCACTTTTTTTTCCACTATCACTTCTGGTCTTCAATTATCCGAGGATCTGGTTTGCTGCAGCACAAGGAGATAGTCATATTTCCAATGCTTATATGTCATCCATACAGGAAGAGAACATGGTGTGCTTGGCGGCTGAGGGGAATGAAGCCTGGTCCGAAATCACTCAGAACAGCTACGTATGAGAGTTTCACGAATGATCTCGAACCAGACGACATTCCCCTCAGCTTTTTCATGTTTATAGGACAGACAGGGGAAGAGGTGGGCAGTGTGTGTGAGAGAGAGAGAGATGGCTGAAGTTTTTGATATGGCCATGCATTGCTTTTCATAGAGGCCTTTATAACTTCCAAATGAGATTCTTTCTCGGGACACATGATTTGGAGTCCACTTTCTACACTATTTTTAATTTGCTTTTCCCACGTAGAGCTTTGGTCACACAAAAAAACTAGTAATAATTAATTGGTTGCCATCTGTACAAGTAAACAACTTTCTTATCATTTTACTTTCCGTTTTATTAATCCAAGAACAGAACGCTGTTGATAGTCCGGTCAACCCCAACCCCCTGCAGGTCCCTTTGCTCACCTTCAACAGTTTTCGCCAAACATATGGACCCGACCCGCTTTTGTAATTTCTTTGTCAATACCTAATTTGTTGTGTTTGATGTTAGATAGCAAAGCCAAAAACCTTGACTAGGCCCTGCACAGATTAAATATTGATGTAATACTTGGCACCAGCTAATCATCTAACATGTACTGAAAATGAAGATACTGCAGCCACTTATCTGATGGCATTTTATCGTTTAGAGTCATAGATCGTGTATCAATGTCTCTGACCTTGCGATAATTCCCAGCTCTCAAGTAAAGGATGCGTCTTTGATTCCCACTAGGGTAAAGAGAAAATGGTAGTGGAGATCCATCACTAATAGGATGTCATATGGAGCAATATTCCAACCTTGAAGTGTAAGTTTGACACAGAAAGATCGTTTAAAGGTATTTAAGCATACATGTAAAGAGAAGAAGGGTAAGAAAAGTGGGACAAAGGTTGGAAAGATGAGTACTACAACCCACTCTTCTGTGCAATTGCTGTGCGCCATCGCAGCCTACTTTCATTGACATACCCATAAGCATATTCTAGATGTAACATATATGAAAAGCAAATTCGAATTCTTTCACTGAGTAAAGTTGCCTTCACATAAAGTATGACAGAAGATTTTTCCATGCTTTTTTAACAGTCACCTCACATGTTTTTTTCCTTTGGCTCCTAACAATATTCTCCAATTAGCTCCGAGAGAATCTGACCTATAAAATTTTACTTTTCGTTCAAGGTATAACCTTTCTAATTAATTCTGCTCTAGTTGCCTGAGCATTCTTGTTATCTAATTTATAGAACCCAGTGCTCAGATCTCAGCTCTCTCCCCATTTGCAATTCACTGTTCAGAACTTCTACTGTAATTTCAACCCAAAACAAAATTGCACTAAAATGATCAAATATTTTATATTTCATTTTGTTCCCATTTTATCCGGGATGCCACCAAACGGACTGTATTTCATTTTGTGAATTGAGCCAATTTGTTAAATGCAATACCTTGAACGCAAAACAAGAGATGTACCAGATAAGGCGGAAAATATGATACATGTGAATCCAGCTAAGGTAAACAAGTACGTTCATGTTCGTGTGGACACAAGTGATGGTGAATTTACACCATCAAGTTCGTTATCAGAAAGCCAGAGTTGTTGAATATATCATAGACATGTCCGAAATAGGGCCAAAACCCTGTCTGGCCCAGAAATAAATTGAAGGATAACACATGCAAGGATAACGTTAGTTTGGAAACATTTTCTACCTCAAAATGAGATTTTTTTTTGGGGGGGGGGTCCTGCGGTTGTCCGTAAACGCCAGCGGAATAAAGCTTGCTTGATATAACTTCCAAGAGCAGTAGATAAACCTTATACACAACAGAAAAAGATGCGTGGAATCATGACCCCGAAGGGAATTAACATATGTTTTATCAAGCCCATTTTAGTCAATATGCCTTTTGGTAAGACAACTCTGTTCCCACATTTCCAAGTACGTTCTTAAAAAAAAAAAAAATTGTGTTGAATTTCAAATCAAGGATGAGGCATCAATAATTGAAAGCAACCCTACTCCTACAAAGGAATATATAAACCTTTTTGAAATTTCAGGAGGAATATATTTCCTCTTGCCTGTGGAACTTCCTAGGGTTAGGCGGTCTGTCATCATTACAAGGGCAATGATTTTTTGTTTCCTGGCAAAATACACGCAGGGGCCCTGGGCTGAATTGCTATGTCATTATCAATCACATCTCTTCCAAACGGTGAACCCTGTAGTGTGCCTATGGATTGTCTTTTAACATTCAAACTTTTATGGGTAAATAGATGGCTTTTATTTTAGACATGTTCAGGCCGTTATTTAGTATCTTACAGGTTCAGAGCTTCTTTAATAGCACCGTCAGACTAGAATTTTCCTCTTTTCAACCATTTCAGAGGGTCTACCCTCATGTTTTCTTGCTTGTGCACTAGTACAAGGAACAGTTAATATACTTGTGTTGTTACCTTCTAGGCAGATCTTACAGGCTATTGCTAATGCATGATCAATCTGAACCTCGACTGTAAGGTTCCTTCAATTTTTTGGCCATGCTGCAATAAGTTTTTATAGGGTTTTGCATGCACAAATTGTGTTTTTAACTGGGTGCATTTTCTCCCATTTTTCCGAAAGGTTGGTGCTTTTAGCACCAGTTATGTAATTGGAGACCTTTTACAGACAAAAAAAATATTGGGAGAGCTCAAGGATTACCACTTGTGCTTGCTGTACATATATTGAGTATGGTGTTTTAAATCACTGGAATCTTCCCAGGCCTTTTTTTTTTTGGGGGGGGGGGTTGATTTCAACATGTTTTGCGCGGAAGATGATGCCCTTTTTTCTTTTAAATATTTGGGAGTTCAAATTAGACTTAAATAGTTCAGGAGGGATACACACCGGCTGCATTCCACTAATCCAAGAAGATCTGCGCACAAAAATGATTGGAAATAATTCAATAGCAAAAGTTTATTAATTACCCAAAGTGTTCTTTAACAGATGATTAGACATAACAGAATACAAGAGCACGAAGTCTCTGCCTCACCGACCGAAGAACAAGCAGACAGCTTCTAGCTGGGATATTTGACTGAAAGGAGGCAGTTTGATCAGCTTGATGTTGACTCTTGTTTGTGGATAATTTCAAATGATCTTGTCGAGGACGGTGTTGGGAAACCCTGCAATTTGACATTTTGGATCAAACCTCGGAAAAATCCATGTTTTGTTAGGGAAACTTCAAGCTTTTGCTCTTCTGATGCATTCTGTTGCATAACTAACTTATGATTTCTATTTGAACTTTTATCAAGCAGCTGGAGTGAGAGAGCAAGAGAAAGGTTGTAGGCGAAGGAAGAACATACGTGGATCGTGATTCTTGAATCCTGTTGTCTCCTCAGCAATTACATTCGCAGCAGCAATATTCGACGGTGTATTTGGCAATTGACATGGAATTTTGTTGGATTGCTCAAAGGAACACTTGCTTCCTTCAATTATGCATGAGGTCTGGATTCTCTGTAACAGGCCCTCCATTCTTTTGTCTTGCAACGAAGCGGGAGTGTTTGGCAACCTTTAAAAGTGTTTCTAAGAATTATTTTCTGTAAAACGAGATAAATTTTTCACATATTTATTTTATAAATAGTAAAAAAACTTTTAAAATCATAATTTGGTTTTCATCTAAATATCCCTATAATCATAGGTGCTCAACAATAAAAGTGGTTTTAGTAGTAGTATCAGTAACATAACTAATAACGATAACAACTGTTGGCGGGAATGTTTCTCTGAGAAGTACAAGAAGAAAAGATGAAGAAGAAAGTGGTACGTAATGTGTTCAAGGTGTGTACAATACTTTCCTTTAGGTTTAATTTGCCCCTTATCTATTTTCATCTTTTAGGGTGCAAGTTGAGTTGACTGGCAAATTTCTTTCAGGGGACAATAAAGACCCTTGTATATGGATTACACTTTCAAATTCAAGCAAAGACAACAATAACTTTTATAAAGTGATAATTTAATTCTATATCTGCGTGTACTCAAAAACCAAAACAATAAGTTTGATTTAGTGTTGTGTTGTGTTGTGCTGTATATTTCCCAGATGAAGTGAAGGTGAAGGATTTATATACCCATGAAATGAATGTTTTGAAGAGACACATTTTGAAATAAACCTTATTAAATAAAAAGTCACAACTATATGTTGGTTCATGAACCAATATAATTTAAATAAATACAATGAATTTGGTATGTAGGTTTATTTAATGTTTTACTTCTTACATGACTTTTGTTAAATACAATGTATTTAATATGTAGGGTTATTTAATATTTTAACTTCTTATATAACCCTTCATATAAATATATTAATTTATGTGAAAACACAATTCTTCAAATAAATTTATTAATTTATATGAAAATAACCCCTCATATAAATTTATTAATTTAATAAATTTATATAAGAACATGTTTTTTAAAAACACATCTCTTCATTTTAAAAATATTCCAACAACAACTACTAGAAACAGCATGATAACAAATTAGATTAATGGGCATAACAACGGAAAGGCCAACATTTATACGATCAACATGGCTTGTTTCAACATCCTGGAAAACCACTCTAAAAATAACATTTCCCATACCTGGCCTGGGCTTCTCTTCAAAGTTATGAATTAGGTTTTTTTTTTTTTTTAGTATCCATGCTCTTTTACTGTTGAGAATGTTATGCAGTCCGCCGTGTGTGAAATATGACTTTAGTAAATATCACCCAAAATTTTGCAGATATTGCCCCCAGCTCTTATTTAGTTGTCACATTAATAGGAGAGTATGATTGGGAATTGAAAGTAGAATAGTAAAGGTAATAACTGTTTTTTTTCCCTGAAAATTGTGATAAGCAAATTCACATGCCATATTTCACGATTTGTATGTTTAGATAAAATAATTTGATATAAGAAGCTGGGTAGATATTAAAACAAATAAAAAAAAATACAATCATGATATTAACTCGAGTCACTATGAGTGACATTTTGCCCTCTGTATATCTCCCTAGAAAAGTAGTCTCTCCTCCTCTGTTGATGGAAGATATTCCTGATTCCATAACCAAAAAATATGTCACCATATTGTTCATGCAGATAGATATGCGTTCAGTTCACAAAAAAAAAAAATGCAGATAGATTTGTGTTTAATTTGACGAGTATATGAAATTTCATGTAGCAAAGTGGAAGATATTTGATGAATAAGTTTCAATTAATGAACTTATAAAAAATTAACATTATATCTGGTTGTAAATATAAGACCTATCTTGTAATATAAATTGCAATATATTGTACAAAGTAAATCTTATTTTAGAACCGGAATAGAATCAATTAAAAAGGTGTTTAGATTGAAACCAAATCATAATTTTAAAATGTTTTTATAATATATAGAGGAGTTTGCGTCGTATTACGAAAAAAATACTTTCTAAGTTTGAAAGATTACAAATATATGCCAATAGACTAACATTATTTCTTATCCATAAAAACGATTAAAATGCCACTTTAA